>NC_056737.1:22823892-22958892 GCF_019279795.1 Protopterus annectens | reverse complement strand
CCATCTTTGCTCTTAGTGACCATCCCTCACTGGAGTCAATGGTGAGGATCGAGTCTCCTTAACTGCTGGCCTGGAGTAGGGACCCATCACAATATGTATTACCCATTGCTTAACCTTTTCACTTTTTAACAAAAAAAGTAGGAAAGCACCATTCTCTCGTTTTTAATTCCCTGCATCATTATGTTAGTTTTAATGGTGCATGACATGATAGTTATTGAATGGGTCTCAAATCATTACTTTAAATTAAATACACATACACCTGTATAATATAATTTCTCTCTGATCTAGCCCAATTATTGTATCTCAGGGGATAATGTGCCAATTCTGAATTACTGCTACTGAATTCACATCTTTCATACCAAACATTATATTTCTTCAGAACTCTACCCCTTCTTGTTATACTTTCCACTCTGGGTCACCCTGATATATCTTCACTATTACAAATCAGGTTCCATTCTTCAACCACAAATACTATGCCCAGCTGAAAGCTTATTATTTCTTTTCTTCCAGTACTCTCCTACACTACATAACATCCATTTTATAAGTAATATACATACATACCAGCATAATTCCATTCCCCTGGAAATAAACCCCTCACTACCATAAATCTACCATGAGTATCTTTTCTTCTTCGTCTATCACTATTGTATCCTGACTTATAATCAGTAATATCACTCCCCTTTTTCCTTTGTCCCCTATATTCTGCTTAATGTCCACACTAAAATCCTTTCCTTGTCAAACTCACATATTCACTTCCGTTCAAATGTATCAACTTCAACTTTATTTAGGTGTTTTTTTCCAACAATACATCAATATAATCAACAAAACATAAGTATTCGTAATAAATACATAAAATAGATCTGATTACAATAAAATATATTCACAGATTTTCATTAATCATCCTACCCATTCATAAGCAATCTAACAACTCAACAGCGGATGAGTTGCTTTGTTCATTTATCTGCATTTCTTTGAAGTTCATAAGTTATTGACTGTGTTAGGTGTGGTCTGTTGTCTTTTGTGAGCAGTTCCAGTAAAATGAGCTTGATCAAGATACAGGATGTGCTAATGTAATGAGTAGCTGTTTTTTCTACAGAGTAAAACTGAACTATGACTATTGTCGTAGACTGTTCCAAAGTAAGCACCAAAGAATGAGATTTGTGGCCCTAAAAATACTATTGTATCTGATGCACTTTCACAGAAATATGCTGTTCTTGTAGTGTCAGATACTTCAGGCCCCATCCACTTTTTACTTTGCAGCTTCAAAACAGTTTTATTAATTATTTTCTTATTGATTTGTGTTTCTAGTTTTGGTACTTACCTGTTTAATGTATCAAATAGGATTTGTATATCAACCTGAACTGTATTTTGAAATGAGCAAACTACCTATGCATCTACTATGTAATTGACAGACTCCTTAGAAATTTAATTTAGTCCAGTAGACCGTGCAGTAGATCTATGCAATTACATTACTTTTGAAGCGTGTGTTAATATATGCTGTTATTATATTCTGACCATTTGTTTTGCACGTATTGGAAATAAATATAAAATAGCCGGTTAATGACTTCCATTTCTAACAAAACAATACACTTGTTATTTAGGCTCACTCACACTTTACTGTCTATGAAAATAAAGAGAATATTGCACTAGCCATTTGATTTTGGTGGATGGTATTCATCACCACAATAAGGTTTTAAACTGGGTCTGCTTCGAACCACCGAAATTACATTTCTTTGAATTTCACTTAACCGGCCTCAATTCTCCGAAATGTCATTAAACTGGAAGCACGGTCTGCCGAACACCTTTCCCTGTAAAAGAAACCACTTGGCCACAATGGTGAACTTTTGCCTTTCTTCAGTGTAGTGCAATCTCAGAGTTGGTATATTTAAGTAGGGGGGTGTGTGGGGCATGGGGGAAAAGCATCCTACTTTGGTGGGTTTGGTTTTCATCCATTTAGGTTTTTTTCCCGTGGCCAAGCTTGATAAGCTAAAATTTGTGTAAATGTATTGAAGTACTTTTTTGTGGGTTAAATGAATGATGGCTTGCTAATTACTTTTAACAGGGATGGGTTTATATTTGGGTGCTTCCTGTTTCTTCTTTTTTATTACATTGATAAAGTCTCTGACTTGACAGAGACTAAAGCGCTTGGTTTTTTTGTACTAACAAAAGTGTTTTCGGACTTAATCAGTGTCTCTGACGAATTTCTAAGTGGCTGTGGCCCTCCTGCTGGCTTCTGGATTTGGGGTCGTCTTGGACTTTTGCTTTAGCCAATCATGTGATAGAATGTGGTGACGCACACCTTTACCTTTATGGCTGTTGATTGTTTAATTCAGAGCCTATGAATAGGTGATTTTAGGAATGTTACAGAGCAATATGAAGTTAGGTGGATTGTGAAATTAGGTGCAGATAAATCCCCTGGATTTAATGGGAAGGTTTGGCTGAAACATTATTTGAAAGCATGTTCCTTACATTAACTTAATTTGATTTAACCACATATGTTCTTATGAATGAAACTGATATCGTTTGCCATTGGAGATCTGATAACGTGATTCTTCTACATAGTTCATTTTTTAAGTTAATTTCAATTTGTTATTGTTGGTCATGTGACTACATACACACTTTTTATTTTAGTATTGTGACAGGGTGATTTTATTAGTTGTTAAAACGTTTTTGCACATGTTTTTAATTGTTTTTAATTACAACTTTTATGGTCTGAAGAAGCACTGATTCCAGGTGCGAAAGTGCTAACCCGTATATTAATGTTACTTAATTATTGCTGCTGTGTTTTGCCCTTCTCACAGTTTATTGTTTTACAACCTTTACAAATCTCACTCAATATTTAATGCGACAAGAAGTTCAATATGAAAACTAAAGGGGGACTAAACTTAGGAGGAAGAATGTGGGAGTTATGCTTGTGTTGTCTGTTGACTCAGAATCATGAATCTGGACCATTGTTTTAGATTACCTATCAAGACTATCAGTCCAATGGGAGGAGGGGTGGAGCTGGAGGGAGACTGTATGTGCTTGGGGCCCACAAAAATGTCCCAAATTGTACTCAACAGTTGCTATGGTCGGCCCTGTCCGTGACACACTTGCCTCTCCCTGGTGGTGAGGGAGGAAGGGCTATGTATGCTTGTTGAGAACATGAAGAGGTCAAATTTGTCCTTTGGAGACTATGAAAAGTACCACCTTTGTTTGTGATTGGTGGGTGGGGTTGCTTGCTAGAGTATGTCCCTTGCAAAAATAAGAGACTACACAGTGTTGTCAACCCTTCACATGCCCCATCTTCCCTGTTTACTTGAAAGGGGCATAAAAGAAAAGATACACAAATCACTTAATGGATGCTTTAATAATGGTCCCTCCTGGCTAACCCTTGTCCTGGTGGTGGGAAATGAATGGGCTGATTGGCTGGGAGGGGGATAATGATTATTAATGGTAGGGAAACTCACTCATACATAACAAAACTTTGCAGTGTCAAAGAGTGACATTTTGAACTCTTTCCACATTTACTGTTTCATTATTTTATCACTGAAAAGTTCTGTTACTGACTATTTTAACTCGGAATTCATGTGATCAAGCACTAGCACATAAGCTAGAGTGAATGATGAAACCAAGCACAGAATAAAATCACTTGAAAAATGGCTTACACAGGCACTGCTTACCACATACTACAACATTTTCCTAATTGTTTTCGATCCTTTGTCAGATTAACTTGAATATGTAAATAGTTTCAGCATTTTATTCAGAAATATATTGTTATGGCCATCTTTGTGGCACAAAAGGATAAAACCCCGATTATAATTCTGGTGACCCAAGTTTGATTAGCAGCTTAAGTGTCCAAAGGAGATGTCCGAGGAGGGAATAGGAATGAGAGACCATTACAGGCTCGCCCATCCTGGGAAGAAGGTGGCAGTTCTGGTTCATCATGTGGGTAACACCCACCTGGAGCACTAGATGCTCACCTAGTAAGAGTTCCAAACCAGCCAAGCCCATGCTGCCATAGTGCATTTACACTATGAAGGTAAATGGAAAGTGGTATTCAAAGTAACGCTTCCCCTTGTCAGGCAGCTATTGCTGGCCCTGACAAGCCACTGACGGGGAAGAGGGGTGCTTCTAAGGAGAGAAGGCAGGCTGCCCCAGCCTCCGACCAGCAAGCTGAACCATTTTATACTACCTGACCCTCACCAGTAATTAAAGATAAGAATTACCTGGCAGGGACACACCAGCCACAGGTTAGTGCTGCATTAGGAAAACCTATCCTTTTCTTTCCTCCCATCATCCATGAAGGTACATGAATATTCAAAAGATGAATCTGTCCTGCTGCTGAAGAACAGCTCAAAGCAAGATGCTGGGATGTCAGCACAGTCAGCATCAAAAAACACACTAGTGTACAGACATTATGCCATTTTTCTTTCAAAAAGACAGTATGTTTATCAGCACAACCCATCTATATGATGCTTTCACTACAGACTGTTCATTATATAAAATGACAGCTAAATTGTAACTTTAGTACCATTATATAACAAAGCTCTACAGCTCAGCAGTATGACCTTAAGACTTTATGTTCTTCACCCAGAATAGATTACCACTCACTCAATAAGGCTTTCACAATTGCTTGGGAGAGTGTCCTTACCATTTCAGTTTTGTACTTAGTCCAGCTTTAAGAAGAACAGAGCAGTAATTTAAATCATTAAGTTCTAAGTATGTTAGTCATCTGTTCTGCAGTATCTTTAGCTTGCCTTGTCAGTACTGACTCATAGACTTGACATTGTTAGAGATGCCAGACATCATGATATGATGGCAGAAGAAATGGCTCAACAGCACAGAGACCCTATAAATAACCGTGTTGCTATGTTTAGCGTAAAGGATACATCCAACTCACTCTGAAAAAAAAAAGACATGATAATTTTTAGAATTTTTCTCATTTTGCAGGCATCTATGACACAAACAAACTTTTTTGAACAAACAGTTATGATACAATTAATACTTAGCTAGGTTTAATATTACTGTGGTCAGAACCACTCACCAGTACTTGAGTAAGATCAAATGATTCATTTTATACTGATGAGTTAGCCAAGTTAAGAACAATATTTTACTTAAAAGATAGTTGACTACACTGCTTTCTTTTATTGCTTATTTATACAGTATAGCAGTCTTTGCAATTTCAGTTCAATAATATAAGTGCCCTCCTATGGTATTGATTCAAAATAACAAGATATTTTTTCAAATGCCAAGAAATCTTGCACTTCTTATTTTGAATTAAATCAATAAAGGCTAAACAGTTTCATGCAAATACTTTCCTTTAATCACAAATTCAGACTCTAATGCAGATTAACTGATAGCCATGCAAATGCACACAATTTCAGTGACTCTGATAACATGAAATTCTTCACTTATTTCTAAGACTGACTTTGGCTTCTGAGTTTAAACTATGCATCTTTAAAATATTAATTTCCTGGTGTTTCTAAAGAAACTGATTCCATTCAAAATAAGACAATTTTACAGTTGTTTCACTCATTAGTTTCAAGTGACACAACAAATCCCAACAGAATACATAAAAAGTAACACTTTCATTAGGTTTATGACGTTTACCTGTTCATAACAGTCCCAATTAACTATGACAGTCCTGCACCGAGACCCAGAAAACTCCCAAAAGCCTAAATAAACATTCTAAGATTTTATGCAGTAGTAGACTGAACCCACACAAAGCAACATTTTCTTATAATTGACACAGTAGTTGTCTTCTAAAAAGCCTGACAGTATTTTACACAAACACACAATCACAAGCCACACAAAATGTTACTAGAACAGCTACAGATACCACTTTGCAGAGTAGCCTGTAATTGTTTGCCCAGTCTAATAATTTGTGTTGCAGCTGGTGTGGAAACAAAGGAGAACAGCCAGATGCTCCATGTAGGTGATTTGTTAAATACTAGCTGAACATTTATCAGAATTATAGAAATACACAGATCTCTTTGGAGTCAAACTGTTTGGCCAGCACCCTGTTTTTTTACTTTTCTGACTAAACATGGGCGAGTTCCCTTGCGTGTCCAAACTCAGCTGCTATGCATTATTAATCTCAAATAACAATCAAATATATAACTCTACCTTCTTTCATGACTTATGACAACAGCATCAAGAGACCCCTTGAAGCTATAAGGAGATATGCATATATTTCCTAGAATGCTTCACATTACAGGAAATCAGTGGCTGCTTTGTTCTTTACAATGCAAATATGAGAGCAATGTACTTTGCAGTAATCTTTTCTTCAAAGGGTTTTGGGCTTTCCCTTCCTTTCTCTTATTCTGATTTTGAATCTTAATATGACTTCCTCACGAGACCTGAAACCAAAACTGTCACTAAAATTAATGAGGCAGCTAACTATGAATACAAAATATAACAAAACAAAAGCAGTTCAAAACTTGAACTTAAGTAATACTGTTAACAAGACTTGGTCAGTGAAAATATTAATAAGATTTGGTCAGTATACATTTCACATCCTGATATGTTTCATCAAGAGAGAAGCAACCAGGATTGATTTTTTACTAATATTTTTATTATTCATCAAGCAGTGAACTGGACCATTGTCATAATCTAGTTACAGAGAACAAGGAATGTAATTTCTGAGAGCACGAGCAGTGCATACTCTACCTGAGGTACCTCTATCAAGTTTTTAAAAGTTAGTACATGTATTACATCCATACCTAATCTGAAGAAAGACCCTTTTATGCAAAGGGATTGTTGTGGCCCCCTTTATTCTTGCACGAAATGCAGTAGGTTTAGCCTGGATCTACCACATCATATATTCCCTTTGCTGGATCACTAAATCAAAGGAAAACTTACTACAGGAGCTGTATGCATCTTTCTAGAAGGACTATAAAGAAGTTATGTACTTACCATAACGTTCCATGTGAGTTGTTCATCTCGCCTTCATTCTTTACTAATGGGTTCGGAGCTGATCCCTCGGCTCTGAGTCGGCACCTACTGCAAAGTTCGAGGATTTCAAGTAGCTGGAGGCCAAGTCCCTATCCCATGATGCACCCTGAGTTACCTCAGATCTTGTTTGCTGTGTAAACTAATACCATATGTCATTCTATAACTCCATAAGAGAGAAAGTATAGAAGGGTTGAGTGACCAGGAAGGATCTAGCATCTTGGTCTTCTGAAAGTCCAGGAGGGGGGTAAGGAAGGAGGTACGCAAGAATGAAGGCGAGATGAACAACTCACATGGAATGTTATGGTAAGTACATAACTTCTTTATGTGAACTTGTTCTATCTCGGCGTTCAGTCTTTACTGATGGGTAGCGTCCCAAGCACCATCAACCTCGGGTGGCTCACGGGAGTATATTTCTCAGGACCGTGGATCCAAAGGAGGCCCTGTCAACTTTGTAATGAGTGATAAAGGTATGAGGTTTTAACCAAATGGCTGCTGCTCAAATGTTATCAATAGGAAGTCTGGCAGAAAAAGAAGATTATGTAGAAACTGCTCTGGTTGAGTGAGCTTTAATTTTATGCCGCAAGGGCATATTGGCAGCTGAATAAGCAAAGGTGATACAATCCGATAACCATTTAGTCAGAGTTATTTTAGCCACTGGCATACCCTTCCTGGAATCTGAGAATGAAACAAAAAGCTGGTCTGATTTACTGAAATCTTTTGTTCTATCCAAATAAAATCTGAGCTGCCTGTGAACATCAAGTTTGTGCAGCGTGTACTCTAAATTGTTGGAATGGTTGGGGAAGAAAACTGGCAAATCAATAACTTGGTTGAGATTAGTTTCAGTTCAAACTTTGGGTAAGAAAGACGGGTTTGTTCGAAGTGAGACTCTGTCAGCATGGAAAATCAAACAAGGAGATTTAATGGATAAGGCTCTGCAGGCAGAAGTAATAGCCACTAAAAAGATGGTTTTCCATGACAACAATTTGAGGTCACATGAAGAAGCTGATTCAAATGGTGGAAGAATTATGCAGGAAAGCATAAAATTTAGATTCCATGGAGAATAGGGAGACTTCACAGGTGGTCGGGTCCCTTTGATGAAGGCTTTGAATAATTTGTGTGACATAACATTCAATCCTTCAAATCCCAGATGAAAGTTAGAAATGGCAGCAAGGTGAACACGGACTGTTGCTGCTGCAAGCTCCTTTACTGAATATCATGGTTGAGAAATCTAGAATAGAGGCCATAGGGGCTTGGTAATGGTCAATATTGTTTTTAGAGGCCCATATAGAATTTTTTTTCCATTTGCTGAGGTACAGCTTCTTCGTAGAGAATTTATGAGCTAACAGGAGAATTTGCTTTGTCTCATTGGAAAGGTTATGGAACCTGGCTATGATGGGAATTGGAGTAGCCAAGCTGTCAGCTTCAGGGAGTGCAGAGAGGGATGAAGATCCCCCGATGAATGCGTCAGAAGGTCTGGAACTGGGTCCAGAATCCAGGAGTCCACCAAAAGATGAAGTCGAAGGAAGGGGAACCAAATCTGATGAGGTCAAAAAGGAGCTATGAGAATGATGGTCCTTCCCAGGGCTTTGGCTTTCTGTAATACCTTGGATATCAACGGGATTGGTGTGAACGAATAGAGGAGACCCGGGGGCCAATCATGAACGAGTGCTTCCCTTGGGGCTTCTCCCAGAGGGGGAATGGGAGCAAAGTAGCTTCTTCATTTGGTGTTCATATGACTGGCAAAAAGGTCGCAGCAAGGCTGGCCCCACCTGCGGAATATTCGGTCTGCTATTTCCGTCTTGAGGGACCACTTGTGGGGCAACAATATTGCTCTGCTCAACTTGTCTTCTATTACACTGGATTTCCCCGGGATGTGGGTTGCTAACAGAAAGCGCTGGGTGGAAATAGCCCACTGCCATACTCTGAGGGCCTCGCAACAAAGGAGGTAAGATCTGGTTCTTCCTTGTTTGTTTAAATATCAGACCACTGACATGTTGTCCATCTGAATTGCAATCGTACCCAGAGGAAGAGAGTCCTGGAAGTACTGCAATGCCAAAAGTACTGCTCTCATCTCTAGGACATTGATATGCAGAGATGTGTCTCTTGATCGGTCCATGTGCCTTGGGCAGTCTTTCCTTGAAAATGCCCCCCCCATCAGGGAAGCGTCCGTGGTCACTGTGGCTGCTGGAGGGGGTAGCACAAATGGGTGTCCTATCATAACGTGAAGTGAGGTCAACCACCATTGAAGATCCTTTTTGTAGGAATTTGTGATCATTATCATGTGAGACATGGGAAGCTCTTGGTAAGACCATTGAGTGAACAACAGCCATTGTAGTATCCGCATGTGCATACAACCTAGTGGTATAGCTAGAATTGCTGCTGCCATCATACCTAACAATTTCAGAAGTTCTGATGCTGGTGCTTTGTCTTTGGATATTAGAATGTGGACATGTTGACAAAGAAGTAAGACTCTTTCTACTGGAAGTCTTAGTGTGGTGGTGGTGGTGTCCAGTTCTGCTCCGATAAAGACAATATGCTGCAATGGAAACAAGGCAGATTTTTCTGGGTTTATTGTAATGCCCAGCTGACTGCGGAGTGACAGAGTGGACTCCCTGGCCTGAATGAGTTGATGCCTAGTGGTGGCAGTAAGGAGCCAATCATCTAGGTACAGAAACACCTGGAATCATAAACGCATCAGGTGAGCCATGACTACCGCCATGCATTTGGTGAACACTCTGGGGGCTGTAGTGAGACCAAAGGGCAGGGCTCAAAACTGGTAATAATTGGCTCCCAGCCGGGAGTGCAGATGATCCCTGGATGGCCTGGCCATTTTTATGTGGTAGTATGCATCCTGGAGATCTATCGAGCACATCCAATTGTCTTTCCCTATGAAGGGAAGTACTGACTGAAGCATGACCATCCAAAACTTCTCTTTCTTTACAGATTTGATTAGTCTGCTGAGATCCACTATAGGTCTCCAGTCCCCTATCTTTTTTGGAACTAAAGAGACTCGAGTAAGTTCCAGATCCTGTCTGGTATACTGGGACTGGTTAGATGACTTTTTTTTTTTTAGCAATGTCCGGACCTCTACTGTTGCTTGTTCCCTGTAACTGGGTGGAACATCCAGGATGGATTTTCCTTGACAGTGGAGGGGGTGTGCCAAAAGGGATGAAGTATCCTCTGGAAATGATACTTTGTACCCAGTTGTCATTTGTTATTTTGAGCCAGGCGTCTGAGTACAAAGATAAGCGACCCCTGACTGCCTCCAAAGCAGGACAGTCGGGCCTCCTTTCAGAAGCGCTGGTAGGGCTTCCCAAAGAAGTGATCTCTGTCACACTGGTGTTGCGAACCCCCTCCACCGCAAGGGTGGCATCTTTCATTATTGCCCCCTCCTTTGCCCCTGGAGGGGGGGTTAACCGCATGTGCCCTGAAAGGTTCCTTGGGCTTTTCAGAACATTTCCCCTCCCCTTTGACCCTTGGGGTAGGGTCTTGTAGGGGTGGAAAAACAGACCCAGACAGCAGACAGAGTCTTTCCGTCCTGCTCACACCTGGTTAAGGTTTCCTTGAATTTAGGCCCGAAAAGGGACAAGCCATCAAAGGGAGTATTCATGAAGGATGACTTGAAGGGCTCCGCGAAGGAACACAAGCACATCCAGGAGTGTCTTCTATGAGCAACTCCTGTACTCGCTGCCCTACTCGTTCCATCAGCTGCATATGAAATGAGGCACATGGACGAGTTCACTACAGAACTGAGGGTAGCAAGCTGGGCGGCAACTTTGCCTGTAGCTGCTGCAGCTACTGTACTCTGAAGAGTATCTCCCAGCTCTTTAAGGAGATCTCTTTGCAGTCTGGTAAAATGAGTTAAATAGTTAAGCGAACGAAGAGCAAAAGTCGCTGAACTAAACATGCGCTTCCCATATCTATCCATGATCCTGGAGTCTCTGTTAGGAGGATGGATAGAGGAGGAAGTTTCAGACATTTCCTTTTTGGCGGTGGCGGCCGCCGCCACCACCATGGCATCAACTGGCACACCTTTTGTCAAGAAATATTTATCTTGGGGGGCAGAAATGAACCTATTAGGCCTCCTAGGGACAGGCTCCATAGTATCCGGAGACTCCCACTCCCTTCGTGAGACCAACTGCATCAGCTCATCGAAGGGCGGAGACACCCAAGAGGTGGAGGGCTGAGACCCGAAAGCCTTCAGGAGGACCGACTCATCCTCAGTAAGGTTGGTGGACTGCTAGTCACCCCTCTGCCTAAGGATTTCCAGTATCTCAGCAACTGAGATATCCTCAGAGGGGGACCTTCCTGATTCATCCAAGTCAGTGTCAGATGTTAATGATTCCTGAGGGGAGTCCTTACACTCTCTTCCTGGGAACCTCATCAGTGGGAGCTTCTGAGGAGGTCTTGGAAGAGCATGGGCCACCCAATGGGGCTTCCTGAGGCTCTGGGTCTCTGCACTTAGCAAGGATCTGTGAAGCAGAAGCAGACACGGGTGCTTTAGGAGATGAAGAAACCGGACCGAAGTTGAAGATGTCTTGGGAAGACACAACTCTCCTCATGGCTTCAAAGCCACCTCTGCTCCAATGCAAAGGGACCGACGGATCCGAGGAAACAGTCAGTGCCCCCTGGCACCGGGACAGTGGGCTGCGAGCCCGAGGTAGGAGCTGAGCTCATCCGGGCCAAAGCCGGAACCAACAATTCAGTTCGACTATTCTCCCCGGACCCGACCAGAGTGTGGCAGCTCCTAGAGTCCTTGAGCAGCGCCGAGGAAGTCAGAGTGAACAGAGCCGAAGACACTGGACCAGGCATCAGCTCCAAGGGCTCCACAATCAGCAAGTCCGACTCCTCTGGCTCCAAAGGACGGGTATGGCTCGGAGGAGGAAGAGATACAGCTGGCATAAGGGTCTTTGGCTCAGAAGCCACCTGGGTCGGAGCTGATAATTTGGCAAAGGCCGGTGCCTGGAGAAGCTTCTGCACCACCCGATCCACATCCAAATCAGATAGGCTAACAGAAGATCGAGATGACTGGACCGATGGTACCAATTGGAGAAGAGGCAATTTAGGTATTTCAGATGCTGGCTCCAAAACGGGACCGGCTCCGTAAAGAGAAGACAGTCGGCTCTGAGACCTGTGGAGCCGATGTCACAGACTCTTTAGATTTTTTTTTTGAATCTACAGAAGTCTTAGAGGACTTTGAGGACTTACTAGATCCATCCTGGTCAATCTCAAAGCCTCCTGAAAGGAAGGTTTTTAACAAACCCCTATCAATAAGCTTCCTTTTTCTCCCATGGAGGACTCTAGAGGAAAAAGAATGACATATAGCACATCTCTTGTAAGTGCAAGGCACCCAAGCAGTATACACAATTCACATGGCAGTCTGTAACATACATCTTCTGCCCACATTTAGGGCATTTTTTTAAATCCTGACTTAGGGTGTTTGTCCTTGTCATCAGCCATGTCAGAATACTGGACACACCCAACAACAATGTGGATTAGCCCTCTAATAAAAAGCAGGCTAAATATATACTCTAACACACAAGCCTCTTAAACTAAGGCTAACAACAAACAGAAATGTAAATAAGCCTTCTAATAACACAGGCTAAGTACAATCACACAAGCCTTTAAGAAGCCTAGAAATTCACACACACACACACACACACACACACACCTTTTCTATTTTATATATATATATATATATATATATATATATATATATATATATATATATATATCTCAAAGAACTACTAAATTTTTAATCTAAAGCTGTGACAACGGTCACTAAGTAAGCACACAATATTATTAACATGCAAAGAGGGACAGAAGGTCACTTATTAAACTACTAGTCAGTCAAAAATCTAAATAGGCCCAATAACTAAGTAATAAAAGGCACACAAAGGAAAGGGAAAGTATAACATGAAGCTATAAGAGCTTTACTAACGAAATAATTATAATATTCTAGAAAAATGAAAAATATTTTGTAATACAAGAAAAATAAGGCTTTTACTGGCCCGAGCTAGTAGAACCTCTGATCAGTTGCAGCGGCAAACTAGATCTAAGGTAACTCAGGGCCTCGAGCTATTTGAAATCCTCGAGCTTTGCAACAGGTGCCGACTCGGAGCCGAGGGATTGGCTCCGAACCCTTCAGTAAAGAATGAACAGCGAGATAGAACAACTTCACATCTAGCTGCTGGTTTGTTTTTATTTATTCTGCCTTATAAGCATAGACTGGTTCTTTTCTGGGTCAAAATTCAACATGGCATGAACTTCCAAGATGGCTGCACATTGAGTAATAGCTTAACTCTAGCTCTCCCAGTCTGGAAACAGAAACTCAACAGAGAAGGCCATTAGACTTTTGTGTTCATAGGTAAATTTCAGTAACTGGCTAGTAAGTGTACCACCTAGATGCCAGGAAAAAAGAAATACAGAGCACCTGGAAAAAATCAGCTACAAAAAGTGAGGAAAAAGACTGACTGGGAAAAGTTCTGAAGCTGTTCAGCAAAAAGCAATGCAACCTCCAGACATGACTTCCAATAACCTACAGGAAGATATAAGACAACTACACACAGACCTGTTTAGAATAAATGAAACACACTCATGGAGTATATCAATACAGACAACAAAGGCTGGAAAAATGGAAGAAGTTTTAAACAGATATTCAGATGAGGTGATAAAGCTGCAAAAATCAGAGGATGAAATGAAGAAAAGGCTGGCAGAATGAGAGACTTCTTAGGAAAATATGTTTCAAAAATAACAGATTTAGAGGACAGGAGCATGTAGGAAAAATGTGAGACTTTCAGCTATACCAGAGAAGCTGGAAGGAGCAGATGGTATTAATTTTATGAAAGCACAAATAAGCAACTGGAATGATATTCCACAACAGGAGTTAGCTGAAAGGGCACATCATATGTATGCTCCAAAGCTGGCTGTGAGGAAGCAACCTATACTTTTAATAGTAAAGATGCAATCCTACTATTAGAAGGAGTTGATTGTAAGTAAACTATGGCAGGAGGACAAAATACTAAAACTGGGAGACAGCAGAGTGTTTGTGGAGAATGACTACTCATTGTATACCAGGCAGAAGAGGAGTAAATTCATTCCACTATTCAGGGAATGTCAAGATGTAGGTGTGAAATTCAAACTGCTGTACGCAGCTGTCTTCAAGGTATTCTTCCCTGGAGGAACAAAATCATTTTTTGAAGAAATACATGCTAAGAAGGAAATACAAAAGGTTTTCCAACAAAAAGCGAGCTGTGAAACAGAAGGAGTTGCTGCTTCTTGTTCTTCTGGTAAAGACCACAGAGAGACAGCACCTGTGAAACATTTTCCACTGTTTCAACTGAAATGCTGGAGAGAAGGAAGAGAGTTGACTAGAAGAATCAAGAGTACACTGGAAATGAAGCAGAGACAGGATTTGGGAGATAGAAATGAATAATAGAAATGAATAATAATAATAAAACCAGTAACAATGTGGGATTACAATGCAATAATTATATATGTGAAATATGACAGAAGAAAATCTGGAAATATTGGACTTTTCAGAATTTGCTGGACTTGTGAGGGACTCTACAGTATATGCCCTACTTCACTACATTAATGTTTGGAAACATGCTTTGGGGAGGTGAAGAGAAGGGAGAACGTTAACTGCAACTAAAGAAAAAAGTGTTTCCTTAATAACACAATTTTTTGTGGCGTATGGTCTTTGCATTCTATAAAGTAAAGTAAAGTTTTCTCAGTGTTTCCAAGTGTAACGGGGATTGTAAATAGATGCTGCTGCTCTTTTTTCCTTTCGTTCTCCCTTCTCTCTTTCTTCTTCAGTTTTAAGAAATGCAGGCACTGCAATGTAAAAAAAAAAAAAAGCCTAGTTAAAAGAGCATGACAAACTATGTGCTTTTCTCACTCTTGCACAGAAGAATGTCTGGATTAAGGAACTTAGATTGATTTAGTAACAAGTTTTAAGAGAAAGCAAGTAAATGAAAAAAATATAGAATATTATGAAGCTTTTTTCTACTAAACAAATGTATTCCTAGTAGCAATTCTGTATCTTGCCCTCATGTCTCTATGGAAACAATGTGTTTGGTTTTCCTCTCTCCATTAAGACAATCTGATAAAGGGAAATTGGTTACAGTCAGGAGGAGAGTGATTGGCTGGGGGGGGACAGAGAGAAACTGGCTAGGAGATAATGTTCCTTGACTGCATTCCAAGGTTTTCCCACCTGGGAGAGCTATAAAGATAAGACAAAATCAGTTAGCAATTAGACGCCAGACAGCACCATGTATTTTAGCACAGATAACGTTTCTTTTAAGTTAACTCAAGTCTGTGAGTATGGCTGTCAGTTTAGGACATTTGTCCCTATTAGAAGAAGACAACTTCAATAACTGAAGATGTACATATTTTTGTGTGTTAGTATTAAATTTATAGGTTTTAGGGGGTATTGAGGGATTGTTTGCTGTTTTGTTTGAGGATTTCAATAAACCGAAAAGTTTTCTAAGATGTGACATAGGTTCAAATGGATGTGATAAGAAACAACTATATAAAAGTTCAACCTGCCAAACAGTGTATGCATGTAACAAAAGCTGGAGCTAGACATTTAACAAAAAAGGTGTTATACATAAAAGGGGGGAATAATAACTTTTTAATACAATGATGCTTTCTGTAATGTCTTTAAATGTCAATGGGCTCTCGATACATACAAAAATGAAAGAATAGTGAACTACATTAAAAATGTAGTGCAAATAGCTATGTTACAGGAGACGCACTTAGAAGTGAACATGTGAATTTGATTTAAAAAAAAAGGTTTTCAGGATGGACATTCAGAAGAATATCTGGGACAAGGGAAAAGGGGAGTACTTATTTTAATTGCAAAAGAAGCTCTAATAGTGATAGAAGCAAATAAAAAAGAGAATAATGGCAGATTTGTAGTGCTAAGGGGCTGCTGGCAAGGAAGGAAGATTACACTGGTATGTATTTATATTCCAAATAAAAATGGTATAATGGTGCTTAAAAATTCTGGGAGAAATAATCAGTTTTATCAAGGAATATTACTTATAGGTGGGGACTGGAATTTGATTTTCAGCAGTGAAGATGTGTCAAAGGGCCCCAGAAGGAAAAGTATAATAAAGGAGGATAGAATTTTTAAAGACATTTATGAAAATATTTGGCTTGGAAGATGTGAATTCAGTAAAAGGACTTCAGAGTGAATTTACATATTATTCCTCAAGATATAAAAACTGGGCTAGGTTAGACAGAATTTACATTTCACAGAAACATGTGCATTTAATTGAAGGTATTGATACACATCCAATAACTATTTCAGATCATGCACCAATAATAACTAAAACAAAAACAAAGAGTAATGAAATAAAAATGAGACACTGGCGCTTTCCCACCTATCTGCTGAAAAGATAGGAATTTGATGAATGGGTAGTGGAGATTATTCAGGAGCTATTCGAGAAGATAGAAATTACTTGTGAAAATATAGCTAGGGAGTGGGATAAAATTAAGGTGGAGTTTACAGGGGGGAAATAAAAGAAAGGGATCTATGGTTAAGAAGTAGCAATAATTATTTAGAGGGACTCACAAATGTTAAAGTATTGCAGAATAGGGGGAATCTCACAGAACAAGAGGACTAGCTGCAGAATGCTAAGCGGAAAATAAGGTATTACCTCAATAATATACACAAGTTTAGAAATATTGCTGTTAAGCAACTGTTTACTGATAATAACACTAGAGCACAAAAACTTTTAGCACAACGACTCAGGCAACAAAAAGGAGAAAAGGCTGTTGCCATGCTTAGGGAGATTATAACAAGGAAGGTACCAACAAATCCTATAGAGGTATTAGAAATATTTTAGAAATTCTATGAAAGTCTGTATAAAGCAGAGAAATATGAAAGCCAAGAAAATATACAAATGGAAATGTTTATGGAAGAATTAAATATTGTCAAGGTTAGACATACATGAGGCGCAATTACTAACTGTTGGGATAGGAGGAGATGAGAGAAAAATTGTGATGTATAACCAATCTACAGGAAAGTCTCCAGGAATAGATGGTATTCCTGTGGAAGTTTGAAAGCTAGGAGGGAAAAAATGATAAAGATCTGGAAATTTTTAACAGTATTTTAAGAGGGGAATAAGTACCAACATCCTGGAAGAAAGCAGTAGTAGCTGTAATACCTAAAGAAGGTAAAGATCCATCAAATCCAGCTTCATACAGGCCCATGTCAATACTAAACCATGATTACTAAGTGTTTGTGTCTACAATGGCTAAACGAATGGCAAAAGTAATGCCAAAATTGATAGATATGGATCAATGTGGTTTTGTGGAGGGGAGGCAAACATTTGACAACATTAACAGAACACTGATGATTCAGAGGGAAGCAGAATATACGAAAATATTGTTGCTGGTTGGTCTTGATGCAGAGAAAGCATTTGATAGAGTAAATTGGGACTTTATGAGAAGGCCAATGGAAAAATTTGCATTTCCTGAAAATTATAAGGTTAATTAGGATGATATATGAGGGATTGGAAGTGAAAATTAAAGTGGGTGGGGTCCTCGCTGACAATTTCTGCTTGAGCAGAAAAACCAGGCAGGGATGTGTCCTCTTTCCCCTTTGTTATTTTCGTTATATTTAGAACCACTGGCAAAGAAAACAAGGGTCTCCAAAATTCAAGGATATAATTGGTATGATAGTCAAGAAAAGCTGGCTCTATTTGCAGATAATATTATTTTATACCTGACCAAACCAGAAAGAGATATTACATGTTGTGGAACATTTTGAGATAGTTTCAATCTTTTTGGGATGCAAAATTATTGAAGTTAAAACAAAGGCAATAGCTGTAAATTATGTACCCACATATGAAGTGGTTCAGCAGTATCCATATTTATGGGAACATGATAAAATGAAGTATTTAGGAGTATGGATTAAAAATGATTCTGGTGTAGCAGCTATGGATATGTGGAACGAGGCTAAACAAACGATAATACAAAAACTGAGAAAATGGAGCCTTTTTTATATGGATATGTATAGCAAGATGCAAGTAGTTAAAATGTTTCAGTTCCATTAGTCTTACACACAGGTCAGGCATATTTTTGTCAACCAGAGAAGTTGTGGATAGCAATTAATACAGAGGCAAAGAACGAAGAACTTTACCTGAGAGGGGAAGACAGCAAGAGTTAAATGGGATAAGCTGACTATTCCAGTACAGCAGCGTGGACTGGGATTAGCCGATTTGAAGGGGTATTTCAGAACTACACAGTTAAGGCAAGCAGAAAACAATAATTCATCATGGAAAGGGATGATGATGAAATGGGGGGAAGCTCATGAAACAAGGAGAGACTGGGATTTTGGATGCAGGCCTTTAAGGAGAAAAATAGTAATCATGCAAAATATTATGTCTATAAAGCAGGAAAGGAGATTCTGCAGATAGGAATTACTGTAATTAGGGATATAGACAATAGACAAGAGGGGGCTGGAATTTATTGAAGAAAACCGGCAAAGAAACCAAGGTATTGGGAGCAAATATCTAGAGAGGGAAAGATGACAGAATGAGATGACGCCAAGAACTTATTTGGACTGCAGGTTAGAGATCCCCTTCCCTATCAAAGATTGATATCAGAGTACAGGCAAAGAGAAAGAAATAGGGGGCTCCTGAATGAAAGACCAGCTCTGGTAGAATTTTTACTACAATCTAGAAGAGAAGATGCCATTAAAAAAGGAATAAATGGTACAGCATATCAAACACTGCATGACAACTATAAGACTCAGAGGAGGTTAAAAAGGATTGGGAAGAGAGACTGGATAAGCAATTCACAAAGAAACAATGGGAGGACACAAGTATGCCTCCCAAATATACTACAAAATCTACAAGAGTTAGGATTTCGGCTTGGAAATGTTTACATATATATTTTTATAACTCCATGTAGACTCCAGAGAATTTTTCCTCAGGTAGACAGCAAATGTTGGAGATGTGATGGGGAAGAAAGAGGTAACTGGGAACATATTTTCTGGGAGTGAGGTGAGTTGGTGAACTTTAAAGATTCACTGTGGGATGCACCGTCATAGACGCTGGGTGGGGATTGGTGCGACAACGGAAATGATTTTTTTGAGCTATGACACAGAATCAGAATTGCCTAGACATGTTAAGGCCTTGCTGTGTCTAATTATGGTGACTGACAAAAAAAGTAATTATTAGAAAATGGAAATCAAAATCTAAACCAACTATACTAGAAGTAGTGAATATAGTAACAGAGAAAACAAATGGAATCGAGATCTTTAGAAAAGGGTAGGAGCAAACTACTTAGGAAAAATGGGAATTGTGGGAACAATACATACAGAGAGGAATTAGGTTTAAAAGAAGGTAGGACTGAAATGAGCTATGTAATGTCTGACTGAAAATGATTGGGTAGATTATAAGTGATGTATAATGTTTGCAACTGTGAGTGTCAGTATGGTTTGTTATGTAAAATGCTTGTAACTAGGATTGTGTCTGTGTGGTTTGATTTAATTTATATAATTGCATGACTGCCTATGTCGTAAGTAATGGTTTGATAAAGATGTTTCTTGTTTAAAAAAAGGGTAGAATCGAATAACTGATGTAAAGTTACTTAAGTTATATGATATATAGCAATATATGTGAAGTATAATGTTTGTAAACATGAACTTGTTAATGTAGTTTGATTACTTTTATACAAAATGTAAATTTGCCTGTGTCACAAGTGATAATTCAGTAAAGGTGTTTAAAAAAATTCAACCATGGCACAGTCATGAGCCAAAGAAAGGAGTGAAACACATGCATGCCTGCTGTCATCACCCCCAAAAAACATTTTTTTATTGACATTCAATGCTCAACAAAACAAATATGACAGATCACGTAAAGCACGCACTAACTTTATGGAAGAAATATTGGATTTATTCATTACAGTACATACCTTTTACTAGACTTTTTTAATATCCAATTTATGATTTATTGTAATGCCTATACTACCCTTCTAAAAAGCAAATGACTGCTCTGGCCTTCCAGCAATATGAAATGTTTGTAGTGCATGTATCTGCTGTCTTATGGTCTAGTAAATTAACTGAAAATGGTTTGGTTTGATACTAAGCTGTTCAAATCTGCTTAAACCTAAACAAGCTGGTATTATTTCATGGGAATATGTATCCCATGGTACTTTGAAGTGTGGGACAAGTTACTATGGTGTTCTTTTAAATCAGTCTATGTGGCTAGTACCCTTGGGGTAACCCTTTTGTTATCAAAACTAATTGTGTATTGGGGGGACTCTTTTTTTTTCTTCTTATGCTTTAAAGTTTTTTTTTTCTGGCTCGCAAATTACTGTTACCTTAAAGGTTTGATGAAAATATGAATCGTACCACTTGCAATGAAAATGCAAACAGCTATGATTTTCCATTTACAGTTACAACACAAATGCAAACAGCTATGCTTTTCCTCAGTTATGCTTATGAAACAAATGTGAATTTGGCATTTGGTGACATGATATTTACTGTTGTTTGTTCAGGAGGCAAAAATGATACAATGGGCACTGTTTGGAAAGAAAGATATAATTTATATATTTTTTTTTAGTAAGCCTATCATAGGACATCAGAACTGAAGTGCTGCTACTCATGGTAGCATTTCCTTGTGTTGCTATAGTTTAAATGGATGAACGTGTTTTTTTTTTTTTTGTTTTGTTTTTAAATCAAGTCCTGTTTAGGACTTTAGGACTAAAGCACTCTAGTACTTCACACGTGTAGTGCAGCTGCTATAGTTTTAAAAAAAAAATTCCTTTTAATCATCTGAAGTTGGGGAGAGGGGTACCACTTTGGGGTAAAGCACGGGGTGGCAGAATAGTTAGCTGCACCTCCACATATGAATTTTTTGTTCCTATTTTGTATTGCAAAAAGAAGAAATGACATAAAAGTCAACTGAATCATTAAAATTTCAGCTACATTAAAAATAGATTTCTTTAGAAAATACTAGCAACACAAGTCTGTAAATTTTACACAACGTTTTTAACAAACAGTAGTGCCAGACCTTTCATGGACTCCATTATTTCAAATGTGCAAAGTTTCAAGTGAGATATTAAATTAGTTTCTGAGATTCCTTGTTGGTGGACGACAAGGCTCTGTTCGGACGGCTCTTTCTTTAGGGCTGCAGCCAGAACAATGGAATGGGCTTGGGAAGCCTTATTCTAACATTCACATTCCTTTGAAGGCGAGAGGATTGTGTCCATTCTCATGGGTACAGTTGCTACCATATCTGACTCTTGAAAGCCCTCTGCATGACCAATGACAGGGGGGATTCACTCAAGAGGTAAGTAGGGCAGGGTGGAAAGCCTTCTTAAGTATCAACTCCAAAATCTGGGATTATAGGGGAAGATACTGGGGAAGTTTCCTCTTATAGACTGGCATTCAGGGTGGGTGACTGTAGGGCAGTCCAAGTGCTTTCTTTTGCACCTGTTCTTCCTGAGGACATTCAGCATTGCCTTGAGTAAGTGCAAGGAAGAAACTCGAACTGGACATTTCTGTTTTGTGCCTGTCACTGTTCACCTCTGTGACCAGGACAAAAGGGTCAAGGCATCAGACTGAGCACCATCTTGTGCTGGAGCAGATATATGTACCGACTCCATTAGTGCATCTACCAACCCTGAAGGCTTCTTCTGCAACATATCCAAACTCTCCATTATCAATGTTCAGGGAGCAGGCACCAAGGATAATAACTGTGGTTGTGATGGTGCAGGAGCCAACAAGGTTAGCCCTGACTCAATCCAATCAGATCTTAGTGACAAGGAAGACATTTGCATTAAGGGTGGCTTTACTACCAATAACACGAAAACCAAAGCAGTCAAGACCACCAAAGGCCCAAAGTCACTGGAGTCATGGTCAGAAGATATGTTCCCTACTGGCCCTCAGCACAGATGAGCTTGACACTGAGGACACTAGTGCAGAAGGACACAACAGTACCAAACACAAAGCTAGTCTCAGGGCTGAAGCACAAGAAGACAGGGTATCCATAAGTATGAAGAAACCCAGTACTGACAACAGACATGGGAAGGGAGCAACAGATGAAGCGGACGGAGGGAGGAACTTTTTCTTGCTACCCTAGAAGCAGAGGGAGAAGAGAGCATGCTTATCTCAATTTATTCCATAAAAAGTGTACTCAACATCTTGTTCATGTCTACAGTTAAGAAGGTTCATAAGTAGGTACTAGGCTATATGCCCAAAGGCATTTATAAGCCTAGCCAGAATGTGTCAGCCTTCGCCGTCCCCTAAGATGAGTTCCCTGTGCCTCTGTCCAGCAGAGCCACTGAAGTGATCCCCGGGATAAACTTTGTTTCCCATCCACTCGTCAAGGTTTCTCTTGAAGAGTGTTAGCAAGAAGCTCTGCCTAATGTAGATTGGAAGGTTGTTCCAAAGCGTGGGAAGTCTCTGTGACAGGAATCTATACCTCCAGCATGTCCTATTTATTGTTGTGGTGAGGTTTAGATCCCTAGAGTGTGTGGCTCAAGGGGATAAGCTTTTTTTTAGGTGGAGCATGTCGATCAGTTCTGGGTTGGACATGGCCTTGTATGTCAGGCAGAGATCACCTCTGAGTAGGCGGTATGCAATCGAGTACAGCTGGAGTTTCTTCAGTCGAGCTGCATAGGACATCTGTTTGAGGCCAGTGATCCTCAGTTGTTGCAGGTGTCTTCTAAGATACACCCCAATTGGGGCGTTGTACTCTATGATGTGTCTGATTAGCGATGAGTAGAGGGGCACAATGACCTCTTTTGATCTAGAAGCGAACCCTTTTGTGATAAGGTATGCCACGTAGAAGGATTTTCTAACCACTTTGGCAATACCATTATCAAAGGAGAGTTTACTATTTACTTGGGTCCCCAGATCCCTTACTATGTCTTCTGTATTTAGGTGACTACAACCTATGTGGTAGTTTGTGGGTACATTGTTTTTTCCAAAGGGGATGACTATGCACTTTTTGGCATTTAGCCTGAGGCCATGATTTTGACATCAGGTGTCTGTCTCAGTGAGACCTTTTTAGAGGATGCCTGTGTCAGCCGGAGAGTCAATTATAGCCCCTAGTTTGCAGTTGTCTGCGAACTTGGTCAGCCATAGTCCTCCTGTGCTTGCCTGTACCTCTGAGAAGTATATGCCGAACAGGAGGGGTCCTAGGACTGAGCCCTGGGGAACGCCACTTGTAACCTGTTTAGAGTCAGATCTAGCTCCCGCAACTCTTATGTGGGTTCTTGTCCATGAGCCAGTTGGCAACCCATCTTGTGACGTAGGGGTTTATGTTCAGGCTGGTGAGCTTGTCTATAATACCAGAATGGGGAATGGTGTCAAAGGCCTTTGCAAGGTCTAGGTAGGCTGTGTGTGCCACCTTTTCCTTGTCTACAGCCTTGGTAACAGTCTCAAAGAAGTCCACCAGGTTTAGGAGGCATGATCTGCCCTTAAAGCCGAACTGGGTAGGGTCCAGTGTTTGAAGGTTCCCAGTGTCTCTGTTAAGGAGTTCCATGATGATGCGCTCCATAGCCTTGCAGACCAAGCTAGTCAGGCTTATAGGGCGATAGTTCCCGGGGTCTGTTGTGGCTCCATCTTTGTGAAGCGGAATAACCGTAGCTGTGCGCCACTCTATGGGTACGTAACCTGTGGAGAGGCTGAGTTAGAACAGTGTCGACTTGTAAGTTATCTCAGTTTACACCTAGATGCTCTACCATCAGACACACAAAGCATATGACAAAGGTGTGCTAAGGAAGAATTTATTGTCCAAAATTGGTGCAGTAATGGAAACTGATGCATTTTTCATTTCTATATCTAAAATACTCCACAAATTCCCTAATTATCATAAAAAGTCCAACCTTTAACTACAGACAACACAAACCTGCCAGCAAAAACTCCACAGAATCAGTTTACTATACCGAAATGTTTAGAAATTCCGAAAACAGGGCAGTTGTGTGGAATAGAAGGAGACAGCCCTGTCTGCATTATAAACAGTCTAAGTCTGATTAATGACTTGAGTGCTTGTTGTAACTGGCTAGTGAGCATGGGAGTAAGCAGCCATTGCCAGATTGCCCATCCTGGAGGGAAGTGGTTCTGCCTCTCCACATGGATGACACCTAACAAAAATGCTAGGTATCCACAAAGTGGAGTTCCAAGCTACCTGAGCTTACACTGATATAATGTAATAATATATAAGTTAAATAATGCCACGAACCTCCTGAAAACTCAACAGCCAAATGGAAAGAAATAAATTGAGGCAAAATAAACTGTTGAAGTTTATTTCATGTTATATTTCATATCTCATATCTTATATCAGATTGACATTAATTATTTCTGTTTTTACGTGGACTTGATATTGTCTAATTATATCTAGACATCATATATCTAGATTTTATTATTGTTGCTTTATAAATTATTCCACATGGTTTTTCAATGCAGTACAACAGCCATTGATGATTGGTTTTTATTTGCAAAATTTGCACATAATGCTGTTTATATATGTGAAACACATTTCTCATATACACACATATATATATATTTTTATACATAGATATATTCTTCATATAAATATATATAGGCTTAATTTTTATTTCTGATTTTGATTAAGTGACTATGATAATATATGTCAGTTGTTGTTATGAGCAAGCCACATATAATGTTGTGCTGAAAAATGTGCATTAGGACTTTAAAGTTTATGCATTGAGTAGATTAAGGATCGTTTTGTTTTAATTGTTTAATTGTTTCATTATTTGAATCTAGACAATTGATTCAGCTATAAAAGCAGTCATGAATTAATATTGTTAGATCTGAAGAAGCGTGCAGGTGGCACATGAAAGCGCTCATCCTTTGTTTTTATGGTCGAATAAAAATTGGATTTTGCAACAAGGACTTTTATTTCTTCATGGTGACTTCAACAGTTTATTTTGCCTCAACCGATATAATGTAGTAAAGCACTAGGAAGCCAAGTAGAACAGAACATGTAGAGGCACAGTTCTACTCGAGAAGCAGCAACAGCAGGCTTGATGGAGCTACTCATGGGATAGGAGGTGTTCCCAACTGGAGAAGATAGGTCACCCCCCACAAGATCACAAAGCAGGCCAGCTGCCTACCACCAAACTCTTGCCAGAGAACAGAGGGTTGATGATAGGGATTCCTGAGCAGGAATGAATGGGCTTGTAAGGCTCTTGCCAAGCTCAGGAATATCTGATTCCCACTTCTAAAATGAGCCAATTAGATGAAAGTACAGGAGCCAATAGAAAAGATTATGGGGGAAGCAAAAAAAAAAAAAAAAAAAAAAAAAACAAGACTGTGACCTGGCAAATGTTGTTCATAAAGGTACAAATAAAAAGATCTGAACTGAATCTCTTTAGAAAGTTGAAAAAATAAATAAAAGCTTCCAAATTTGCAAAGAATGAACTTGGGAGTGTCTATCAGTGCTTTCTGGAATTTAGCAAAGAAGATCATGACAGATGGGGTGGTCAGGAGGATTTTGAAGAAAGAGGGAAGTAGTTTCTTAGACCTAGTAGACTCTTAAAGTGATAAGCAACTACTACCTGTTGTTTATCAGTTCTGCCGTTTAAATAAATGGACTGGGTCATGTTAAGATAACACCATTTTCAGAGCTCATGTTTAAAAATATTTACAGATAAAATTTCTTACCTTATTTGGGGTTCATAAAAATTTAGGAAGTAAAATATTTATAAATGTTACTTTACTGCTGAGCCTTTCGAAGGAAAAGTCCATAATAATACAAAATCTAAATTTTGTTTTAAAGTCTTTAATAAAAATGAAAACCTACAACAGTAGTTTTGTTGTAAAAGAGTGGGAACAGGAGTATAAGAAACAAAAAGAGATCAAGAGCTAAATGTTGACAGAGATCCTTACTACAATGTGTTCTAAAATGTACTAAAATCTAGAGGACCAAATGTAAAACTGGGTGGGTGGAGGGACTGCATTATTAACATGCATGATCAAGGTTACAGGAAAGAAAAAGGTTAAGGAATTGCATCAACAGTTATAAAAAGAGCACAATTCTACAGATACCGATGACAGTAGAATCTCTGCTGTTTGAAAGAAGGAAACAGTAGATCGGGCAACTGCTTAACCGTAGAATCCTCAAAATCCAGAAACTTTCCTACAATGGAGCCAGGCCAGGCCCAAGGGGAGGATGGCCCCCCGTTGTAGAAAGAAGTAGCAGTCCACAAAAATCACAAAAACTGATAGGCCAAAGAAGAGCCATAAAGAAGATAGAGTGGACTATTGAGGATAAATAAGAAATCATGTATTGTTACTATTATGCAAAAAGTCCAGAATTACCAGACAGAGGATATAGAAAGAGATTAAGAGATAAACTAGAGGAAAGAAAAATACTTTCACAGGAAAAACTGTCAGAAACTGCAAATAAAAATTTGCGTTCATTAATACAACAGATTTTTGAAAAACAGTAATATAGATCAAAAAACTTCGATCTGTTTTGAAAAAGAAGCATCTGAGGAAGTGTGAAAATGTAAATAACAAAACCTATACATTTTTGAAAAGTATAAAAAAGAAATATGGACATGGGAAAGAAAGAGAGATTTGATATGGTGCAATATTTATGCAAAAGAGAAAGCCAAGTTAATTAATATAGAGAAAGCAGCCACAAAGATATTCAAAGAGAAATACAAGCAAAGACATCCAGATATGGAAAATTTCACAATAAAAAAAAATAATATCACAAAGATGGAATGTGGAAAAGAAGATTAGTAAAGCAGAAGTTGAAGAAATAGAAGTTGAAGTTATGGAATGTCTGCGGAGTGAAGGATTTAATGTAGAAAATCGAACACAGACTACATCACGGCATGATGGAGCGAGTCCCCAAAGTAAGGAGAAGCAGGAGACATCTGAAGAAGAAATATGGACATGGGAAAGAAAAAGAGATTTAATATGGTGTAATATTTATGCCAACGAGAAAGCAAAACTAACCAATACAAAAAGAGCAGCACCAAAGATATTTGAAGAGAAATACAGGCAAAATAATCTAGATATGGAAAACTTTACAGTAGAAAAAATAAGAAAACAAAGAAGAAAGGTAGAAAAGGCGCTCAGTAATGGAGATATTAAAGAAATAGAAATTGATGTTATGGAGCATCTGCAAAGTGAAGGATTCAGTGTAAAAAATCTAATGCAAAAAGCACCACAACAGGATAAAGCAATGGATATCCAAATTAAGGGGAAACCAGTGGAACAGGAAGCAATTGGTCAGGTGCCATACCAAGATATTTTGGAGCCTTCCACAGGAAACCAGTATAAACATTCACTTAAAGCTAGACAACAAGGGAAGGAACAGGACACTGTTAATGCTAAGGAGTGATAGGCCAGTGAGTTCCCATATGACAGAGCAATGGATGACACAGGATGAAACTGAAGATAAGGTGCCACAGGAAGATACTACAAAACTTTCTATAGAATGCCCACAGGAAGTGGAAAACAAAGGATGTGCCCTCAGTCTGGAAGAAAGAACAAAGAAAAGAGTTGCTTGATTTAATGGACGTAGATATATTAAAATCAATGAAAGAAATAGACTGCAGAAGGTCAATAAAACCCCAGAAGTCTAATAAAACAACTGAACACAGTAATTAGGACTGTCCATAGAGATCCATGCGATAGAACAGAAGTAAACAGGATATGTTACTGTGCAGCTACATTAATAACTGATAAAGTTCTACCACAAGAGCACAGGGTGGTGAGGCAAAAGAAGGGGAGAAAACGAATACCATCATGGAAGTACCGAATAGAGAAAAAAAATAAAGCAATTAAGAAATATCACTGTTAGAAGACTATAGAAGAGGGAAGAGATCAACAAAAATACTAAGAAAGATAGATGTGACAAAAGCAGTGTGCAGTATTAGAACTGACCAGGATCTATCATGCACTATCGCAAATAGTAAATTAAAAATTTCAGCACAGGCAGGAAAACTTAGAAGATACACAGATAAGTATAAAGGAAAAGTACAAAATAGGCAATTTAGCGATAACCCAAAAAAGTTTTATAGAGAATTGGGAAACAAGGTAAAGGGAATTGAAAGACTGGCAAAAAAAGAAGACATAGATGCAATTTGGAGAAGTATCTATGAAGATCCTGTGGAACACAACAAAGATGCTAAATGGATAAAAGAAGTAAAAGAAAGAATAAGTTTAAAGGTACAGGATATGAAATGAGATGAAGTAACAGCCAGAGAGATTGAAACAAAGTTAAGAAAAGCCTCTAATTGGAAAACCCCAGGCCCAGATGCAGTGCCAAAATTTTGGCGAAAAGTATTAACATCTTTGCACGAAGACCTACCTATGAGTAAGAACTTTTTATATGCGCATCTCGAACAGACACCAATCTGGCTAACAACAGGTAAAACAAGGCTCCTACTTAAGAGTGAACCTGCAAGCTACCCCAAAAATTATAGACCACTAACTTGCCTTCCGATGATGTATAAACTATACACAGGAACTGATGCTGACAGAGTTGATAGTCATTTAGAAGAAAACTCAATTATAGCAGTAGAACAAAAGTCAATAAAAGAAAGTCATATGGAACAAAGGATCATTTGTTGTTAAATAAAGTCATAGTGGAGAACTGTAAAAAGTGTAAGAATCTAAGTATGGCATGGATTGACTACAAAAAAGCATTTGATAGTATCCCACATTCATGGATAAAGGAGTGCTTAAAAATGTATAAGATACATCCTACACTGATAGACTACTTTACAGTGACCATGAAACAATGGCAGACCACTTTGCAATTAAACCATGATAAGTTATTTGACAGTATCGCATTCTAAACTATTCCATAAGCTCCCCACTGTCAACCTGTTCTCAGGTATATAGAAATACTATATACACATTTTATATATATATATATATATATATATATATATATATATATATATATATATATACATATATATATATATATATATATATATATATATAGAGAGAGAGAGAGAGAGAGAGCACCACTTCAAATTATGCCCCCCCCCCCAAAACGGGTTTTTAACATGGGTCAAGATAGGGGCGAGGTTTGTAGTTCAGCAATAGCAGTGAACCCCTATCTCGACCCATGTTAAAACCCGTTCCTAGGCTTGTTTTTATTTATTTTATTTATATTTATTTATATTTGTTGACCGGGAGTGTCCGACTGAACGTAGGTCCATTTTCAGCGGAGGCCCAGGGAGAAAAGCTCCACAGTTAAAATAAACAGACAGAAGTTACATTGGATTACATAGCGATTAACAATGTAAATAGCAATTACTTACAACATATTTACAGATGAAGAACATAGTACCTCAGTAGACAACTAGAATCTTTATCTGTGAAGTACATAACAGACATTAACAAATGTTACAATAAGAAGTTCCTGCTGTATAAGTACTAGGCTTATGAGCATCTGAGCTTGCTATAATCAAGGTAGTTAGTGGAGTGGAAAGAAAGGTAGTGGTTGGATGGGGTGGGTGATATTTGAGTGGGAGTTGCAAGGGCATAGCCAGCATGTTTTTAGGTGCGCTTTTAGTAAAGTTTTGAAGTGGGTGCATGATGGTATGGAGATAATTGTGGGTGGGAGGGAGATCCATAATTTGGCTATGGTGCAAGAGAATAGTGCTTCACCAACAGAGTTATTGGTTTTAGTGATCTGCAAGTGATTTTTGTTGCTGGATCTTAGTAGTCTGGTGGTGCAACAGGGTTGAAGCAGATTCTGGAGGGATGGGACATTTAGTGGATGGTTTACTAGTTTGTGGGCGAGTGAGAGTTGATACCATTGAAGGAGGAGAGGGAGTTCAAGCCAGCCCAGTTCAGCAAGTGAGAGATAGTGGTGACTACGATAGGATGCCCCTGTGGCAAATTTGGCGATTTTGTTGTAGCAGGTCTCTAGCTTGTTTAGCTCGCATTGCCTTAGGTTGGTATATACTGGAGAGGCATAAAGTAGGGTGGAGATAAGGAGGGAATTTGCTATTGAAATCTTTGCTGCTTTGGTGAGAAGTTGCTTATTTCTGTATAACACTCCTAGTTTTTTGTGGACTTTTTTATGGTCATGGATATGTGAATGTCAAATTTTAGTTTATTGTCTATTTCCACTCCTAGCAATTTGGTGTGTTCAGTTGGGTATATAGTGGTGTTGTCTTTTGCTGTGATGTTAAAGTGAGAGTTGTTTTGAGTATGTTTTTAAAGTTCGACATTGCTGTGTTCAACTTTCCATTGTCGAATATAGTGCGGTCGACCGAGTGTCATTCGAAATAATGATAGTAAACTGGCAGTTGGGCTGTAGTTAGGGCAGAAACCAAGCCAGGGGCTAGAGATTAGATTTTGGTCTACAGTACTTTAGTAATTGTGAGTGAACACATCTTTCTAATAGCTTTGGTAGTGCAGGCAGTATGAAAATTAGATGAAGTTACTATGGCCATTGGACTAGCCATTTTTATGAAGAGATAATGGGACCGATTACAAAAGTATTGCTGTCAGTGGAAATCACTACTTACACTGAGAGCAGGTAATTTGAAATCTGGCCCAATATGCAACTTTGCTACCAGAATTTGGGAACTTGAGACTCTGTTATGGACCTACTGTTGAGTATGGAGACTAGGACTGCTAGGTCATCTGCAGCTAGTGCCATGAATTTGGACGCAAGATTGTCTGCTGCTAAAGTGGTTGGTTTAAGCTTAAGGTGAAGTGTTTTAATGGCTGTGGTTAAAACAAGTTATAATGAGAAAACAGTAGAGTCAGTGGGCTTGGAATGGCATTGAGTAAGAGGATAACCGGGGTTGTTCTGAAGGAGGAAAGCAGCTGTGTTGCTGAAGTGGGTGTTAAAAGAGTGAGCTATGTTATAGCCTGAGTCACTGGAAATATGGAGTGGTTTGCCAGGCTTAAGGAGATGGTTAAATAATGTCCAGATGGTCTTTGGGTTTGTTTTATGGTCATCGTGTACAGAAAAAAAAATAAGTGTTTTTATTTTGTTCTTTTTTTCCTTGTTTTCAGCAAAGGTTTTGACTTGATTTTGTAGAGTTCTTTAGTATTTGAAGGCCTGAGGTGTCCAATTCTGGTACCACTGTTTACAGTCTCTATCTTTTTTCATCATTAACTCTTTTGTGTTCTGATCTAACCAAAGTGCCAGGTTCGTTTTGATGTGTTTTCTTCTTAGAGGGACTTTGGCATTTAGAATATCTAAGAAAATAATTTTAAAGGTTTCTGTTGATTTATATAGGGTGTAATATTTTAGAAGATGCCAGTTTATTTGTTTGAATGCATCTATGAAAGTGCTGATGTTGAAATTTGTTAGATTGCAGACTATATTATAGCAGGGAACAGATGATTCTTATTGTAATGTCTAACAGCACAAGTTGAGTGGTGGTCACAAATGGTATCAGGTAGTGTACCAGACTGGAAGATCTTTTTTTTTGGGGGGGGGGGGGTGTTGTAAGGATCCAGTCTAAAGTTGAGAAAGGTGAAACATGAAGTTTTGTTAAAGCAGTCTGGGGCTTTAATAAGTAGTGTAATGTTGTACAGGTTCAGTGAATGGGTGCTACATAAAGTGTTAATAGTTGCCCAGTTAATGCTGACACCACAAAGTATGATGGTGCCTGAAGATCAATATTAATGAGAAAGCAGTTCACTCTTAAAGAGAAAGTATGGTACAGCCATAGTCATCAGTGTAGTCAAAGTCCAGAAAAGATGCCATGTAAACTGGCTGACAAATACAGGATTTATCCAAGACTGAAGAGCCCTCCAGTGTGGTCCCTAAAAAGGAGAACTGTGTCAGCCAGGGAGATGGAGAACAAAGCTAGGGAAATGACATATACCCATGCTTTATCTCACTTCAGATTCTGCTCCAGTGAAGAGAATGCTGTTAGCCACTTGGTCACCCAAAGGCCTTGGAACTTAGAAAAATCGAGGGGGGGGTGGCCAGATGCAACCAAAACATCCCATAAGGCTTTAAGTTACAGGATTGAAGGCCTTTTACAAGTCAATGGACATTGGTACACATCTTAATGCTGTCCCAGTCACTTTTCTTGAATATACCTGACAATGACAACTATGTGCGTTATATCACAAGACAGGCTAAGTGAGCAGTAGGATTCTAGCATTAGTAATGGGAAGGAGTATGTTTTGAAAAATGTGAGAGAGGATTTTTTTCCTGAACATTGGAAAATAAAGCAATGCTTTGGTAATTTCTATACAGAAATGTAATCTTCCTTTGTGAAAATTGTGGTGTGCTTGCATTACCCACAATTCCTGGAATTTTCTCTATATTCCAAAATTGTAGAAAAGACTTTGAGGAACTTTAGCAGTACTCACTGTCAGATTCTTTTTTTTTTTTTGCTTGATGGCATAATCCTATATTCAGAATTAGGCATACCATTTGATTCCATTAACAACTATTAAGTAATCCACAGCAACATCCCACTAGCAGAGCCTGAAGAATGTTACACAAAATTCCTTGCCTAGGATGTAGGGTCATCTACAGGCTTAAGTCACTTGTGTGAGTAAGTGACAGGCCTTTACAAGGCCAGATTCTAGCATCTCTCTTCCCTTCTCTGAAAATCATATGACGTCAGAGCTGAACCTGAAATATTAAAACCTGTATACATAACCAATAAAGTACACATGCAGACACACACCTATACCTTGTTTACTGAGAAGTATGCTACCACAAGAATTTTTATATTCTAAACTACACAGGTTAAGACCTTACTTTAGCAGTTATTTTTGACAGACATTACTTTCATAGGTTCATAGGTTCATACTAGGCTATCTGCCCTAGGGCATTTATAAGCCTAGCCAGATTGTGTTTGGCTTTTGCCACCCATTTTAAATTAATTTTGCTATGCCCTTTTTCGAGGTTAGTATACTGCGCCTCTGTCTAACAGTGACACAGAAGTGATACCCGGAGTAAACCTACGATCTCCCATCCACTCATCAAGATTCCTCTTGAAGAGAGTCAATGAGGGACTCTGCCTAACCTGGACTGGGATTTTATTCCAGAGTGAAGGGAGCCTCTGGGTTATGAATCTGTCCCTCCAGCATGTCCTATTTATTTCAGTGCTGAGGTTCAAGTCTCTCGAGCGCGTAGCTCAATGGGATTTGATTTTCTGAGGTGCAGCATGTCCATTCATTCCGGGTTGGACATGGCTTTATACGTCAGGCACAGATCGCCTCTGAGCAGGCGGTATGCCACTGAGTAGAGCTGGAGTTTCTTTAACCGGGCAGCATATGGCATCTGTTTGAGCCCTTTGATCCTCTTGGTGAGGTACTTTTGGGGTCTTTCCAGTTGCTGCAGGTGTCTGGTAAGGTACATCCCAAAAGGGGCATTGTACTCAATTATGGGCCTGATGAGGGATGAGTAAAGAGGCACAATGACCTCCCCTGATCTAGATGTGAATCCCTTCATGATTAGGTGGGCTATATAAAATGTTTTTCTAACCACTTTGGCCACATGGTTGTCAAATGAGAGATTGCTATCAACTTGGGTCCCCAGGTCCCTAATTACTTCTTCTGTACTTAATGGATTACCACCTATGTGGTAATTTGTGGGCACTTTGTTTTTGCCAAAGGGGATGACTATACACTTTTTGGCATTTAGCTTGAGGCCATGGCTCTGGCACCAGTTGTCTGTTTCTATGAGGCCCTTTTGGAGGATGCTTGTGTCGGCTGGAGAGTCGATTATGGCGCCCAGTTTGCAGTCATCTGTGAACTTGGACAGCCACAGTCCTTCCGTGTTGGCCTGTACCTCTGAGAAATATATACCGAACAAGAGAGGTCCCAGGACTGAGCCTTGTGGGACGCCATTTGTAACTGGTTTGGAGTCTGACATGACTCCAGCAATTCTAACCATGTGGGTTCTGTCCTTGAGATAGTTTGCAACCCATCTAGTGACACAGGGGTTTATATTTAAGCTGGTGAGCTCATCTATAATGCCCGAGTGGGGTATTGTATCAAAGGCTTTTGCGAGGTCCAGGTAGGCTGTGTGGACCACCTTCCCCTCCTCAATGGCCTTGGTGACTGTTTCAAAGAAATCAACCAGGTTTAAGAGGCAGGATCTGCCCTTAACAAAGCCGAACTGGGTAGGATCCAGTGTCTGTAGGCCCCCAATATCTTTATTTATGAGGTCCATGATGATCCTTTCCATAGCTTTGCAGACCAAGTTAGTCAGGCTTATGCAGCGATAGTTTCCAGGATCCGTTGAGTTCACCACCTTTGTGGAGAGGGACCACTGTTGCTGTATGCCACTCTTTGGGTACATATCCTGTAGTAAGGCTGAGATTGAACAGTAGTTTTATGTTTGGGTTTAGCTCTTCTTGGAGTTCATGTAGGACACAGCCCGGGATACCGTCTGGTCCCATTGATGCTGTGTTTTTTGCTTTGGAGAGGGCTGCTCTTACCTGAGCATCTGAGATGTCAGGGGGGCAGCACTCTGCTGGGATAGATATTTGCCCTTTTGGTGGGGAGGGGGGGGAGTTTGCGCTGAACCTGTCAGCTAGGATGCTGGCAATGTCTGTGGGTTCGGTGTATTTTTTGTCATTTTGGACTAATTCTGAGCATATCTGGGAATTCCCACCCAGGTTCCTAACATAACTAAAGAAAGCCTTGTGATTATCCTTAGTGTCCTGTGCAATTTTTCTCTCGAAGCTGGCCTTAGACGATTTTATGAGTGCCCATAGTTTTTTGCTAATACTGATCAGAGATGCCTTCCCTTTTTGGGATTTTTCTCGATCATGTAGTAGCTTCCTCCTTCTGTTGTATAGTTTGTTTATGGCTGGGGTCCACCAAACAGGACATCTGCCTTTGGAGGATTGGGTCTTGGTTTTATTTGGGATTGCATGATCCATGCATTCCTGAAGGTGTTCATATAATGCATTTATAAAGGATTCTGTGGCCTGGGCCATATTTTCCACAGGCCCGGGGGCTTTGAAGGATTCCACCTCGGTTTTGAGGAGTGTGAAATTTGCTTTAGAGAAGTTTTTCACTGTAGTTTTCAGGCAGGGGGTGGAGTCGGGATGTGAATATCCAGTGGGATTGGTTTATGGTCTGATCTTACCAGTGAAGGATACACTTCTGGTCTGAAGCATAGAGTCCCCATGCTGGTGATGATCAGGTCCAGTATGTTTTCCCCTCTTGTGGGAGTGGTAACAAGTTGTTCCATAGCATCTGAGTTTATAAATTCTAGGAACCTTTGGGCTAGGGTGTTGGAGCTAGAGTAATGCTCCCAGTCTATGTTTGGGTAGTTGAAGTCGCCCAATATAATGGTGTTTGGAGAGACCTTCATATTTTCCAGTGTTCTCAGGAAGGCCGAGTGGGGTTCCTGGGTTTGGGAGGGTGGTCTGTAGCAGGCTATAAACTGGAAGGCAGTTTTACCCACTGTTAGTTGCACATGGATAGTCTCTGATGCACCGTGCTGCACCACCAACCTGGAAGTGTGGGTATCTTTGACGAATTTTGATACTTCCCCTCCTTTTGTGGTTCGGTCCAAGTTTTGGGGCCGAAAAGCATGGTATGAGGTATAACCTGGTAGTGCTGGGGTGCTCTCGGGAGCCTTGAACCAGGTTTCTGTTAATGCACAGATATCGATGTTCTCCATGCTAAGGAGAGTTTCGAGTGCGTGCATCTTGAGGTTTAGCCTTCTGGCATTGAGTAGCATTACTCTTAGTTTCTTATCCCTTGAGATACCTATGGAGGTGGGTTTGTCTTTTGAGCCTTGCCTAAAAAAGGCCCTATGGGGGTAGCAAGAGCCTTTGCCAATATCCGAAAGCCCAGGGGTGACAGGTGCAAGCCGTCCCTAGCGAAGCATCGTGGCTTGTCGAGCATGTCATCCCAGGCTGACAGGCATTGGATCCCCTTTGAATGACACCAATACTTAAACCAATTGTTGAAATTGATCATCTTGTCTTCATATTGTGGCATCATTCTTGGTGAGGGTAAGATGCTACTCAAGGTCAGTGTCATACCGGCCTGGGCTACATGCTCAGAGAGCTCCTCTACGTCTCTTTTCATGTAGTCCAGGGAGGTATGTCTCAGGTCATTCACACCAGCATGGACAATGATGGAGTCATATTTGTACTTGCCTTGGAGTGACCTGAGTGCTTGTGTTATGTGGCGGATCCTAGCGCCTGACAGGCAGCTCACTGTGACCTTCTCCTTGTTCAGCCTGGTGAGCGGGAAGTCAGTGTGCCTGACGGTAGAGTCACCTATTACAAGTGTATCAGGTGTGTTGTTTAGCCTTAAGGGCTGTGACTGTTCGGCACACTGGCTTTGTGAGCTATGTGTTGCACGTGTTTTGTTTTGTGGTAGCGGTTGCTTGGGTGTCTGCTTTGGAGGTCTCTGCTGCTTAGGCAGATTTTTATTTAGAGCCTCTGAGTATGTTTTTGTGTGTTTGTGTGTTTGGTTTGCTGTCTTGGTAGGTCTATGTGAGACTGGAATTGTAGTGAGTGTGGTTTCCTTCTCCTCCTGACTGGTTTCGCCAGTACTGAGTTGAGAGAGCTTAGCCTCCAGTATGGCTATATGGTTGCATCTCTCACATGTGTTGGAATTTGTTGGGAGGAGGAGAGGGTTGTCTGTGTACATGAGGTAGTTGTAACATTGCCTCAAGATTCCCAGATTCTCCAGCTAGACTTTCCATGTATAGGGTTTCTACATACCTGATAGTAACTGTATTTGCTTTAGTATTTCTTTATTTTGCATAACAGCATGATATTGCATTTCTAATATTTTTCTTACTCTGTAGCACAATTCATTAATTGACAGCAAAATACATTACATATGGTGCAGCGGTAGTGTTGTTGCCTCACAACAAGAAGTTCTCCTGTTCGATTCTTGGCTGAAGTGCCTTCTGTGTGGAATCTGCATGTCCTCCCCCTTGGTCGAGTGCCGTTCGAAAGACATGCATGAATGGGTGTGCCTTCGCTGAAGGTTGGGCGTCGGGCTGGCAACTCGGCACCATAAAAAAAAAATCTACTGCCAATCATTAGTGGACCGGAGTTCCTCTGTGGCAACCCTTAACCGGGAAAAGCTGTAAAGACAAAACAACAACGTTATCACACAGATCCCAGACAGTTATAAGATGTTGACTAAACTTACCACTCTGCTGAAATACTTGTCCAGGACTTCTACAAAGTTGTGAATTAGCTCATACACTGCCATTTCATTCTGAAATACACATTTACAACATATTTGTGTAAATCTGCTACAGTTATTTTGCAAAATAATTTATAAAATAACAGCAAGATAAACAGTTTAACACATTTTCTAAGCAAACATTTGTGCAGAAGAATAAAGTGTACAAAGCAGACAGTTTCAGAACAAAGTAAGTTCCATTGGTGTAGAGGAATATAGTACTGACTATAAACCAGTTAACTAGATTTTGATGAACAGCTTCTGCACCAGATGTAGATGCAATGGAGGGAGGGAGAAGTGACAAGGCTTAACCTGCTCAACCATATTCCAGGGAATGAGCATACTATGGTAATTTCCCTAGCAGAGCCTGAAGAATGTTACCCAAGATGCCTTGCCCAGGATGTAGGGTCATCTATAAGGTTAAAGTCACTTGTGTGAGTAAGGGACAGTCCTGCGCTATCACTCATTGCGCATACTCCTTAGGAAAAGCCTACTGGACATGTGCAGGCTTAATATAGAAAAAAAAAATAAAAAGTCACTGGAACCATGAACCGCTTTAAGTAAAAAGTAAAAAAATGTTACTGACTAAATCTACACAGAAGTTAAAATTATGCTAGTAATAACTTTTTCCCTGTAGGCTTCTTCAGGCAAAATGAATGAATGCAATGAAACAACTTAGGCTCATATACATGGTGTCATAATCACATGACTCTCATTCATTAAACCTTTTTCTGAAGTTCCCTTAGCATCGGTTTCAATGAAACATTGCCATTCAAACCATGTGTTATGTGTACTCCTAAGTGTAACGTCCAATAAAACTTTTCTATTTCTATGCGTTCTTTCACATTCCCCCCACGTATTCTCATTTATACATTTTGAAAATGGTCAACACCTTTATCTTTCATATGCTTGTATAATGCATTTGTTAACCATTCTCGTTTAATGTCAGATAAATGATTCCCAATATGCTCTTTGAATTTCTGATTTGTTTTCCCCACATAATATGCTTAACATAAGTTACATCTAGCTAAATATATTACTTTAACAATTTCCATATGCTGTTAACTTCTATTTCTTATTTGTGATGGGATGAATGAATATGTTATCCTCACATATAAACTGACAATATATGCACCTACCACATTTCTATGTACCTCTCTTCTTTGTTGTATTAATACTCTTCTTCTCACGTCTTTTCCTTATAGCATAAAATATATTTCAGTTCTGACTGATCTTACATCTGAACCTTAGTCTATCCATATCAAAATCTTGAGACAACAATAAATTTGTTACCAGATAAGAACCTTTTTAGGACCACCCAGTCTGCCTAGTTTCCCAACATAATCACCATCATCATCATTATCAACCTCCTTTTTCCCATTATCTATATGGGGACTGGGTGTTGCATCAACTGTGACCATCTTTCTTGAATTAATGGCACTCTCCTACCTAACTCGATGGTCATCCCAGACTGTTGCAACTCTTCTTTCATGCAATCTATCCATCTCTTTTCTGGACATCCTCGTTTACTCTTGCCTTCTTCCTTTCTCTCCCAAATATTCACCAGATTGTCTTCTGCTTTTCTGCACATGTGCCTGAACGATAGTTATCTGTTCTCTTTGACCTTCTCTGCAACTGAAACTACTTTGGCTTCTGCTTTGATGTCTTGATTTCTTCATCTGTCTCACAGTGTGCATCCTACCACCTGTTTCATACACTTCATCACCATCACATCTTTGCCTTCACTGCCCAGGTTTCTGTACCTTACAGTAGCACTGGTTGCACCACTGTTTTATACAGCTTACTTTTCAGCTTCTTTGGCATTGTTCTGCACACATTACCCCTAACACTTAGTCCCATTTTGCGGCAGACCCTCTGATTCTTGCTTCGACCTCCTCTTTTGGACTTCCCTTCTCCTCAACTACCCCTGCCAGATACCTGAAGCTGTTAACCTGTTCCACTATCCAAGCCAGATGCTTGAAGCTGTTAACTTGCTCCACTATCTAAGTTCTCAGATTTTTCTGATTTCCTCCATTTGCTGTCATAACTGTCTTGTCAGTTTCATTCAGTATCTTCAATTTTGCATTCTCTTCCACAGTCATTTGCTGAAATTCTTGCCGAGAGTCTGCTTGTATTACCACACTGTCTGCATACAGCAGTGTTGTTGATCTGTCCATTTGCTAATATAGTCTATCACCAGTATAAACAGCAAATAGCATAGAGCAACTATAATATCTGAACTATAATGTACACCCACTTCTACTGGAAACCCCTCTCAAGTCTGAATACTGTTTGTACTTTTGCCATCAGGTCCTTATATGTAGCCTGCACAAATTCTGCCAATGTTTCCAGGACTTCAAACCATCAGAGGACTACCCAAATCAGCTTTCTTGGGACTTTATTGTATGTTTTCTCCAAGTCTAGGAATGTTCAATTGGACTCTTTCCTCATCTCTAGCTTCTTCTCCACTGTCTGTCTCACCAGAAATATCAGCTCATTTGTGCTGCATCCTGACCTGAATCTGAACTGCTCATCTCCCATCTTACTTTCTTTTACTCTGTGTATTCATTAATCACCTCTCCAGCACTTTCAGTGTGACAAGAGTTTGATACTTCTGCACCTCCCACAGTTGTAAATGCACCTTTGTTTTCGTACACTGGCAACAGAATTATTATTCTCCAGTCATCTGGGATACACTTTTCTCTACATACTACTTATGAACACCTTCGAGTAACATTTCTACCCTAATTTATCCAACATCTTGATCATATCTGCCATAACCTCATCAGTGCCTGCTGCTTTCCCTGACTTTATTTTCCTCATTGCTGTTCTTAAATTCTTCTTTCATAAGCTGATGGAAATACTCCTTCCAATTGCTTCTGATGCCCTATGGACTAGTGAGCAGGTTGTTGCTGGCATCTCTTATGAAGGATATCCGATAACTATCTTCTTTACTTTTCTATTTATGCCTTGTACTTTGAGACACGTCATTCTTCTAGAGTTTCTTTGTGCCATCTGCTGATTCACTTTCCAGAAGTTGGTAAAGTGCCTCTGGTGGCTAGTTCTTTGCTATTGAGACTGCTCTCAGACTGTTTGTTAACCAAACAGTATTCCTTCTTATCCTGATATCATCTTTTCTGTCTCCCACTTCTTTCTTTTGATAACTTTCTGGACTTCTGCATTCCATCATCAGCTTTCCTTATGTACCTTATTTTCATACCTGGCTCTGTCACATATCTGTTCTATAGTCCTTACATATACTGTTTGGAGATGCTGCCATTCTACTTCAACACCACATAATTCTTCTTCCTGAGGTGCTAAGAGACCAGAGTGTTTCCTTGAACTCTTGTGCTTTTGCTTCAGTCAACACCCATATTTTCAGCCTACTCTCTGTTGAACTTAGAATCTTCTGTAACAACTGCTTGTAGCCAATTGTAGCCACCTGTGGTTTATGTTGCAGAATGGGTTTTTCACTGGGGATGACTTTGTAGTCTTTGACTCTACCCACATGCAATTTCCTTACTAGAAGGAAGTCTACCTCAGTTGTAGGTTGGCACTCTTGTACGTGATCTTGTGACTCTCTCTCTTGCTGAACCATGTATTGGACATCATCAAGACATTTGCCAGACAGATGTCTAGAATGGCCTCTCCTTTATTCCTGTTGCCACACACATGTGGACTCAGGCAGTCTGCTTAGTTTCCATCCACCTAAAACAAGGCAAAACTCACCTTTTCACTTCCATGTGTTTTAACCACTTGAAGCTTGTAATATCTTAATAGTTCTCATAACAATTTAAATGTGAAAGTGAAACACTGACGAGCCTATTGTCCTCTCACTGTTCCTTTGTAAATTGCATTTCCAATACCTCTTCTCACTCATTTCTAATCTCTTCTAATTGATTATTATAGTTATCTCTTTTTAACACCAGTGTCTGTTCTAGACTCTACCAGGTCTTTAGCACTTAGGACTTCCCTATCCCTTTCTGTTTGCCTGTACTCTGATGCTATCAGCTGGTATGGGAGGCAGTCTCTAACCAGCAGTCCAAACTTCTGTTTGGCCTCATCCAACCTTCTGTACGGCCTCATCCAGCCTTTCACTCCCTACGTATTTGCTCTCCACACCTTGGTTCTTTTAATAATTTTTCTTAAGTAAATCTTTCTCTTGTTCGTCTCTAATACATATGACAAGAAGGCTGTGGTTTTTGTTTAGATACTTTAATACACAAAACACATCATGATGGATAGCAGCATCATTAAATATGAACAAACTAGTTAACAGACAGACCTTACATACACATGCTTACATCTCAACAGCTAACTACAAAATAGCAGTTTAGCTTGCACATGCTCAGTATTTATACACTTGTGCAAGCCCTTGGATAGCTTCTTAAAGGTATATACACACATACTGACCTACACATCTTTACTAAATCACTTATGATATAGGCAACCATACATTTATATAAATGAAAACAAACCATATTAACATATTAGTCAACGTCAGTCAAACATTACAGAGCTCATTCAGTTTCTACCCCCCTTAAACCTCATTCTTGTGACAAAACATTATTCTAGATGCATTTTTCCCACAATTCCATTTTTTCTAAGTAATTTGCTCCTATCCTTTTCTGAAGATCCCCTACCAGTTATTTTATATCTTACTCTATTCACTAGTTCGAGTACAACTGGTTTAGACTTTGATTTCCATTTTCTAGCAACTACTTTTTTGGCAGCCACCAGAATTAAACTCAGCAAGGCCTAAACTCATCTAAGCAATTCAGAATCTGTATTGTAGCTCAAAAATAATTTCCCTAGTTGCACCAATTTGCTCACCCAGTATTTCTGTTAGAGTAGTCTGCAGGAAATTTTTAAACTCAACCAACTCATTACACTCCCAAGAAATATGTTCCCAACTGCCTCTTTCTTCTCCATCGCACCTCCATCATTTGCAATCTAACTGAGGAAAAATTCTGTGGAGTCTACTTGGGGTATAAAAATACCTATGCAAACACTTCCAAGTACAGATCCTAAATCTTCTAGAGTTGGTTGCATTTTTGGGAGTCATATATAGATATATATATATATATATATATATATATATATATATATATATATAGATATATATATATATATATATATTCCGCTGTGTTTATTTGTGAAACGCTTATCCAGTCTCTCTCCCCAATCCTTTTGAACCTTATTTGATCGAGTTCTAGAATTATCAAGCAATGTTTTATATGCTCTACTAATTATCCTTTTTTAATAACAGCTTCTGTTCTTGATTCTACAGAAAATTCTACCAGTGCTGGTCTTTCACTTAGGATTCCACTATGTCTTTCTTTTGCCTATACTCTGATATCAATCCTTGATAGGGAAGGCAATCTTAAGCCTGCAGTCCAAATGAATTCTTGGCCTCTTCCCATTCTATCACTTTCCCCCTCTAATACCTTGGTTCTTTTGTCAGTTTTGTCCAGTAAATCCCAGTCCCTTCTTGCCTATTCTCTGTACCCTTAATTACAGTCATACCTATCAGCAAAATCTCCTCTATCTATCCCCATACATTGGCTTAGTTCTTAGAATACTTCCTGTTATTTTATCAATATAATATTCTGCATGGTTATTGTTATTCTCCTTAAGGATCTGCATCCAAAATCCCAGTCTATCCTTGTTTCTTGAACTTCCTCCCTTTCCACTGTCATCCCTTTCCACTTTGAATTACAGCTTTCTGCTTGTATTATGTATAGGTGCTTTAACACTACAGCTCTGAAATACCCCTTCAAATCTTGTAATCCCAAACCACCTTGTTCCATTGGAAGGAGCAACTTATCTTATTTGACTCTTGCCCTCTCATATAAAAAAATGCTATACACAACTTCTCCTCTGGTTAATAAAAAATATGCCTGACCTGTGTATAAAACTAAAGGGACTAAAACTATTTTCACAGCTTGTATCTTGCTATCCATATTCATAAAACATAGCTTCCAATTTCTCTTTTGTATTATCTTTTATTTAGTCTCTTCCCACATATTCTTAGCTACCAAAACAGAATCTTTTTTAATCCATACTCTTTAAGTACTTAATTTCATCAAATCCCCATAAATATGGATACTGTGGAATCAATTTGTGTGTGGGTACATAGTTTACAGCTATTGCCTTTATTTTATCTTCATTAATTTTGTATCCCAAAAAGACTTGAAACTGTCTCAGAATGTTCCACAGCTATGACATGTCCTTTTCTAGTTTTATCAGGTATAAAATAATATGATCTGCAAATAGAGGCAATTTTCTTTTCTTTCTTTTTTTTTGTGAAACAAGAAACAACTTTATTAAGTTATCACATATAACACAGGCAATCATACATTTATATGAATGAAAACAAACCATATTAACATAACTGTAGTTGCAAACATTATACATTACTTACTGTCTATGCAGTTGTCAGTCAGACATTAAATAGCTCATCCAAATTCTGTCTTCTTTTAAACCTTGTTCTCCCTTTACATGTATTGTTGCCACAATTCCCATTTTTCCAATGTACTTTGCTGCTACCCTATTCTAAAGATCCCAATTCCAGTTGTTTTATCTCTGTTACTATATTCACTACTTCTAGTAAAACTGGTTTAGACTTTGATTTTCATTTTCTAGTAATTGCTTTTTTGGCAGGCATCATAATTAGACTCAGCAAGGCCTTACTATGTCTAGGCAATTCCAATTCTGTATCATAGTTAAAAAAAATAATTTCTTCAGTTACACCAATTTGCTTACCCAGTACCTCACAGAGCAGTCTGCAGGGAATCTTTAAAGCCTGCCAACTCATTACACTCCCAGAGAATATATTCCCATTTACCTCTGTTTTCCCTAGCACACCTCCAACATTTGCTGTCTACCTGAGGAAAAATTCTTTGGAGTCTACTTGGGGGTATACAAATACCTACGTAAATACTTCCAAGCAAAGATCCTAAATCTTCCAGGCTTTGTATCATGTTTGGGGAGACATACATATATCCTCTCATTGATTCTTTGCGAACTGCTTATCCAGTCTCTCTTACCAATCCTTTCTAACCTCCCCTGATTGACTATTACAACTATCATGCAATATTTTGCATTCTTCGGTAAATTACTCCTTTTTAACAGCAGCTTCTATTCTAGATTCTACTAAAAACTCTACCAGTGCTGGTCTTTCACTTTGGATCCCCCCATTTCTTTCTCTTTGCCTATACTCTGATATCAATCCTTGATAGGGAAGGCAATCTCTATCCTGTAGTCCAAATAAATTCTTGGCCTCTTCCCATTCTATTAACTTTCCTCTCTATTTTTTTTCTCCAAATACCTTGGTTCTTTTGCCAGTTTTCTCCAATAAATTATAGCCCCCTCTTGCCTATTGTCTGTATCCCTAATTGCAATCATCCCTACTGGCAGAATCTCCTTTCTTCATTCCCTTGTTGGCTTACTTCTTAGAATGCTTTCTGATACTTTATGAATACTATATTCTGCATGATTACTGTTATTCTTCTTAAGGATCAGCATCCAAAATCCAAGACTCTTCTTGTTTTTTGAGCTTCCCCCGTTTCATCATACCTTTCCACTTTGAATTATAGGTTTCTGCCTGTGCTATATATAGGAGCCTTGACTGTGTAGCTCTGAAATACCCCTTCAAATTGGCTAATCCCAAACTGCCTTGTTTAATTGGAAGAATCAGTTAATCCCACTTGACTCTTGCCATCTTCCCCTCTCAAATAAAATCCTTCAGCACTTTATTAATTGCTATCCTCAACTTCTCCTCTAACTGATAAAAATATGTCTGACTGGAGTATAAAACCAAAGGGACTAAAAACATTTTAACTGCTTGTATCTGGCTATCTATATCCATATAAGAGAGCTTCTGGTTTCTCAGCTTTTATATTATCTTTTGTCTCTTCCCACATATCCTTAGCTGCACACCAGAATCACTTTTAATCCATACTTCTAAGTACTTCATGTCCCCATAAATATGGATACTGCTGAACCAATGTGTGTGTTGGTACATAATATACAGCTATTGCCTTTGTTTTAGCTTCATTAATTTTGAATCTCAAAAAGATTTTAAACTGCTTCAAAATGTTCCACAACACTGAAATGTCCTTTTCTGCTTTTATCATGTGTAAAATAATATCATCTGCAAATATAAACAGTTTTTTTTAACTACCATACCAATTATATCCTTGAATTTCTGAGTCTCTTATTTCCTTTGCCAATAAGGGGAAAGAGGATACCCCTGCCTGGCTCCTCTGCTCAAACAGAAATTATCAGAGAAGAACCTGCCCACTTTAATTTTCACCTCCGATCCCTCGTATATCGTTCTAATCAAGCTTAGAATTTTATCAAGGAATGCAAATACTGCCATTGTCCTATTCAAACACCCAGCTTACTCTATCGAATGCTTTCTCTGCATCAGGACCCACTAACAACGGTGGTATTTTGTTATATTCAGGTTCCCCTCTGGGTCATCAATGTTCTGTTAATGTTGTCAAATGTTTTCCTCCCCTCCATATTAATGTTATCAAATGTTTGCCTCCCTTTCATGAAACCACACTGATCCATATCTATCAATTTTGGCATCATGTTTGCCATTCTTTAGCCATTTTAGATATAAACACCTTATAATCATGGTTTAGGATTGAAATGAGCCTATATGAAGCTGGATCTAATGGGTCTTTACCATCTTTATTTCTTTCAGGATGTTGGTGCTTCTCCTCCTTTTCTTCCTTGTACCTTGGGTTTGTGAGCTGAAAATCTTAACCATTATAGAACAAAGTATTCTGGGCCATCCTTTTTTTCAGTGTTTGTTTAAAAAGTTTAGCCATGTTACCAAAAAAAGGTGAAAACTGCAGAAGCTTGAATTAATAAATGTCTTCAAGTCTTTTATGCTAAGCTTGCAGAAAGCATAAAGGATATCTTGGAAAATCCTGACCAAAGAAGAAACTGCATGCTCTTATGCCACCTCTGCCTTAAAGGTATGCAAATAATCTTAAGTATATGCAGGCAGTGGAGGTGTCTGATGTTCTGGAATATTATCAATCCACCTACCCTCCATCAATAATACTCTCCTTTCCCAAACCCAACTACTGCATGGAACCCCTGACTCATACAATGAAAACTTGTAGCAGCATAGCTAGTTTTGGGTACCAGCCAACCCTGAGGTTGCTGGCAGCCATCTGGTCCTAAGGGGCCCACAATCACAGCAAGTTACTTTATTTTGATATTCTGATACTTGTTTATCAAACCAGAAAAAGCTAATATAACAGTCTTGTATAAGTCAGGTGGGTAAAACAGCATTTACAGGACAAAGAATCCTAAAGATCAGCAAAGCTATTTCTTTAAACTTCAATGACATCAATGGCTGTATTGACAGATGTAGTTACATGGGTATCCGTTTTGTTCATTAGGAGGCTTCATGATTACATTAAATGTTTTACCATTGACATAGCCCTCATGACTTCGCTGAACCATGCTGGTGGGCATTCTCTCCAGTAAAATTAATGTGCACGCCTTACTCCGTTATTTGTTTTGCTCACTTTGGACATGGCAAGAAAAATAAAAGCAACACCTTTTGTACAAGCACCGCTGCTCATTAGTGTGGAAAGTAGAATGTCTTTTGTTTTTCTTCTCTCACATAACATAACCATATCACATTGAAGCGATGCTTGAACAAAATTGAATATCTTGAGATGGTGACTTTAGTGATGTTAGTATTCAAGTCTGTAATGTCATTTCCAGACTTCTTGATCAACTTTCAGCTTTTTGGACAGAAGGGAAAATTGGTTATCCTTGTCTGTTAATTATGATGGGGGAGGGGTTGTTCATTTAATATTATTGGTGATACCTTGAATTTACTAATTCTGTCTGAGGCCCCACTACCTGTTAAGCCTGCTGAGGTATCCTGTTCCTGTTAATCTTGCTAATGCCATTTGACTTGTATTTTGTTTCAGCTGATCCTCTGAAACAATTTGCCCAGAGCCCTCTGACTCTATTATTCTGGTTGGGACCCTCAATTTCAGTTCATTCTGTTAAGGGTTTGACTTTGTTAATCCTGTGAATCTCCTCAGTTCTCTTAATCCTTTTGAACCCCCCCCCCCCCATTAATATTGCTTAGTGACACACTGATTTTGTTAATTCTGATCCCCAAATCTGACATTGAGTGGGCGGGGCCTGACCTCTTTACTTCTGCTCCACCTATGCTGATTCCATTAATTCTGCTGTGGCACCACGGCTTTGTTACTTCTTTAGAGGTTCCCAAAACTGTAAAGCTGACCCTGCTGACCTTTCACATATTAGAAATTAAGGTGAAACAATGCATGACTAGCTCTCCTACTCTCCTACTCAGAAACAATCATTGCATAGTTGGTCAGTTGTTTACTTGCATCTATCATATTGCTTTTTTGTCTGTATGATTAAGAAAACAAGTGTTTTTTTTTTTTTTTTTACTGATATCACAATACACCTAACCCATCATGTGCTGAGGTTCTAAAGATCAACTTGCTTAAACCTCAAAGACATCTAAAACACAACACAGGCATAAAGCACATTCAGCAAGTTATGCCCATCACAACGCAAGTCCCAAAGTCACAGATGCTGAGCCCATAAGGCAGGCATCGACCCAAACATTCTTATCATAAGCGAATCCATTGTAAGAAATACAGATGTATCTCTTACCAGGCTGAGCAAGGAATGAATGATAGTTAGTTGCTTTTCAGCTGACAGGATCCATTAGATCACACACACACTCGTGTCCTTGAACAACAAGTCCCAGTGTGACTCTGTTATAGTTCATGTCGGTGTCAATGACTTCAGTTGTACCTCTCTGGACTATATTAAAAGAGACATGATGGAGCTCTCAGACTGTGTGTCCAATGTAGGTACGAGTCGAGCATTGAGAAGCATTCTATATTCTCCAAGGATGATGCCACGATATGAGTAAAAATAACTGACTTAATATTTGATAGTATTGACAGACCATCCTGCTTTGCCAGGGATGGTGTACATCTGTCTCCTCTACGGTTTTGAGTACTGGCAAACGCACTGTGCCTTTTTTAGGCAATGCCAGTCTGATAAACCTACCAACATAACAAAACAAAGGAAAACACAAAGGTGTTACTGATCAATGCTAGGAGCCTAAACTAGAAATTCTACTCCTTACAAGCCCTTCACACTCTGAAGGCCATTGATGTTTGTGTAGTGACAGAGATGTGGTTTACAATGGTGGAGAACACTCTGACTGAACAAGGCTATAATGTCTTCCATATGTTTAGACCAGCTACTGTGCAGGGGGAGAAAGAAAAGAACATGTCACAATCTTCATCTAGAAGAGACTCACATCAAGGCTGGTTAAGCAGCATGATGCACTAGGGTCTTTCATGCCAAATAACTATCAGAAAAGTCTTGTACCATATATCAGCTAACTATAGAACTCCCTCTTTAACCCAGGAAAGCCACAAGCCTATCTACAAAAACTAGAATCACTCAGTATTAAACCTAATGCCATTTTCCGAGGTGGTCTAAACTATCCAGCTATAGACTGGAAAACCTACACCACCACTAATGCACAAGCACAGAGATTCCCAGACTTTTACAATACAAACGCCTTTGAACAATTAGTCAGGGTACCCACTGGGGGAACAACATATTGGATCTTGCCCTTACTAATGTGGGGGCATCTTGCATAATCCCTTGTGTATCCTCGTCTCCTGTTACATCTGACCATAAAGCAGTCTAATTCTAAATAAAATTCAAACCAAAGATCCCTTCCACCCAGGGTACCTTTCAAAATTTCTCTAAGACAAACTACTTACTCCTAAGTAATACAATGGCAAGCTTCATATCCCTGCCAAATCCAGTTAACGCCACTGAATACGCTGAGATGTACACCACACTATACAAGTATGTAAACAGCTGCATACATGCAGCTATACCATGTAGGAACAAGCACAGGGCAAACCCCAGAAAAAGCCCACATAGTGGAACCATAATGTCAACGAGTTTTACAATAAAAGGAAAATATGTCTGACCAAAAGTAAGAAGAGTAATTCTCAGAGTGCTACAGTCCTTGTCATTGAAATAAAAAAAATTCAGAATCTTAATAAAATCCAACAAAGCAAAGTTTGAGGCTAAAATAGCTATACCCAAGCCAAAGACAACCACAAGGCTGCTTATGTTTGTAAATTCAAAAGCACAATGCAGCAATGAACTGAGATGATTGTGAACAATGTTACTTACACTGAGGTTGAAGATATAGCCAACCTCCTGGCCAATAAATTCAGCTCTAACTTTAACCCTCTCTCCTCTCCATCAGTCCCTCAAGATATACCTGACACTGGCTCACTTCCAACTATCACACAACACCAAGTCCTAACAGTGTTATCAAAACTTAAAAATACTACATCAGTGTGTCCTGACAATATCCCTGGATGCGTCTTAAATAGCATGAAGCCAGATTTAGGCTCCCTGTAACAACACTGTTCAACCTTAGCCTCCATACAAGTTTTGTACCAAGCAAATCAAGAAGAGCTAAAGTCATTCTCCTGCATAAGGGAGGACCTTCCACAGACCCATACAATTGCAGATCTAAAAGTCTGACCAGCCTCATACGCAAAGCCATGGAAAGACTTATCAATAATGATCACTTATCAATAATCAGTAAGGACATAGGGAGCCTCCAAACACTGGACCCATCTCTGTGTGGATTCCTCAAGGGCAGATCATGCTTATTCAACCTGGTGGAATTTTTTGAAAGTTTCACTAAACAATGGATGAACATAAAATAGTATACACCACATACCTTGACCTGGCCAAAGCTTTTGACACACTCCCCCACTCTTGCTTAATAGAAACTCTAAATAAACTGGGAATAAACCCCTATGTTACCTTATGGACTGCCAAATGGCTCACAGGTAGGACACAGGAAATCAAAACTAACGAAGTTACCTCCAAAAAGAGACCAGTCACCAGTGCAGTCCCCAGGGTTCTGTGCTGGGACTTCTCTGAAGTAAAAGTCAATACTAGGAGAAGTCATTGAACCCACAAATGATTTAGCCATCATGCAGAAAAGCTTGTTCCAAATAAATAACCGGCACAAAAATCATGGACTGAAACTAAATGCCACAAAAATGCATTACCATACCCTTTGGGAAGTCATCTACACCAGAGAACTACCACATTAACAATACATCCCTAAGAATTAATCCAGTTATTTAGAATTTGGGAACTTATGTAGACAGTGACCTAACCTTCGAGCAATATTTGAACAGTGTTGTAAGAAAGTCCTTCTATATTGCACAGCTTATCAACAAAAGATCTAGGGATGTCATTGTCCCCCTTTACTCAGTCTTCATTAGGCCAGTCATTGAGTATAATGCCTCCTTTGGCACATATCTGTCCAGACATCTGCAACAACTGAACACCCTCAAAGATACCTTACTAAAAGAATACAAGGCCTAAACAAATATGTCTTACATGGACCAACTCAAAACCTTGTCACTATGCTTGGTATCCTACAGGCTGCTAACAGGTGATCTATGAATGGCATACAAGGCATCCACCAACCCAATATTGATGGATTAGCTGCACATCAGGAAGTCAAATGGCATCAGAAAATACTCAGTACCAGGATCTAGATCTCTTCCGCAACATCAATGGCATGGTTTGGAAGGACAGGTTTATCTCACAGAAGATACCACTGCTCTGCAATGGACTCCCCAGCCACATAAAACAAATCTCATGCCAATCCATATTCAAGCACAATTTGGATCTATGGATGGGAAACAAAATTTACCCCAGGTCTGCCCCCTGTACTACTAATGGACAGAGGCAGATCCTAAATGCTTTGCCCCATGCGTGGATTTCCTCAAATTATCTATGGTATGATCTCAGTTATTATCACTAGGAGACAATATATAATTATTAATCAAGGGATGGATAAGGCCAATCTAACACCAAATGGGATAGATTAATTTGAGCACCTAAGGGGAAACTGACTAGGCTTAAAATGGCCTGCAGGGGCAGCTAGCATTGTCTTTACCTACAAATTGTTTTTAACAAATTTAATTGTTTAAGTCAAAATGTGGTCTATATGGCTAAATGTGAGCACTGCCTGGCATTCTATGTAGAAAAGACTAGTAGGCATTTCAAAGATAGGGTGTACGTGCATTTATTAGGTATTAGAAAAGGGAAGCCTACTAGCCTTGGCTAGACATTTGCATATCAGGGACATGTTTTTAGTTTTTTTGTTTTGCAACAATTGGTTAAGGACGTGCAAGGCAGGGTTTTAGACGTGCATCTTGACATTTGTGAATTAAAGTGGCAATTGCGTCTGGATGCAACTAATTTCCCAGGAATAAATGACGATGTAGTTCTGCTTTGTTGAAATTGAAACACATTTTAGGGTAGATACCAAAGTCATTTAAAGGGCTTGTGGTACACATTTTAATGCACATAATTTTGCATTGTATTTTTACTGGTTCTTTAAATGGTTTTATTGTGATGTCACTAATTAATGTGCAATTAAGATTGTTAAGTGGAAGGGCGTGGGTATTTAACGGTTGGGATTTTAGTATTATGTTGTTCTGAGAAAGTCCTAATAGTGTTTGGGTGAAAGCGCTAAACCTGTTGGTAAAGACTGTTGTTGGTTGACCATAAAAGCTTGGAATTCAGTCGCTGTGGCCAGTGGTTCTTCTGTTGTTACTTTTAGACGTAAATCTATCCCATTAACTCTAGAAAACCTATTCACTACTGAACTACATATAGAGCACTTACCACATTGAAAAGTGCCCCTTCTAGAAGAATGTAATCTATAAATGCTATTGTTTGCCATAACAAATTTACTATGAACTACCACATCGGCTATGTTACGACTTTTTTTTTTTTTAAAGAGACATATGGGACTGTACTAATTATTTTAGCTAATTCTATATTCTTTAAAAGCATAGGTCTATAATATTTCAAAAGCTGAGTAATTTGTTCACTCAAAATATTAAAACCTGTTACAAAATAAATCTGTCTATCACGGTTAGATCCACCCAGGTTAAAGGGTCCCTTTGAACTATATCCAAACTGTGGAGATACTTTCATATCAGAATTCCCTAACTTTTAAGCTTGTCTTTTGTAAGAGCAAGGCAATGTCTACATTCCCTACAAATGGAAATATTCAGGTGGGTAAACCTTCATATCCAGGGTCACCATTAGAGTATCCTGTTCTCAAGCCTGCAATATTTTACTCACAGAAAATTGTTTAGTCAGGACAGCCAAGACTAGTTTCCAGGGGCTATCCTGTTTTGACACTACTGATCTTAGAATAGAAACCTTTCTACTGCTCTAGCTTGCAGACTCCATCTATGTACTCGATGCATAGCACCTGTTCCAAAATTGGTAGTGCAAAGCCAATCTGGTTGGGAAGGGAAGTGGGAACATCCCTAGGAAGGGAGGAAAGATTCTGAACTCTTAATTTTTAGCAAGCAGAAATTGTCTTTGACTTAGAAGGATGTAGTTTGCCTAGATGAGCTTTCTTTGAAGTTGCAGAATCTCACCTCAGGATGTGAGGAGGAAGGACAGGGCCTGAAGGGACTGTATAGTGAATATTGAGTATTTCCTTCCCAGGCCTTTACCATCTCTCCAAATCTGCTTCATTTTTTCAAATGCTCTTTTCTGATTAAACTCGTTCTTTATCTAAGAGTGCATTAACAACTGCCTCAACATCTTTAGGAAGGTTTTAAATCTTGAGCTACGCAAACTCTTTCAAGATAGCCAGCACCCATAAAATAAACATCTCTGGTATTACAGTTATCCTTAATAACATGCTTCCCCACTTCCATGCAGTCTGTGTCAGTTTACAAAGTCTTTAAATGTCTCGTTTCTGCAGTTCATTGGTCATATCCTTAGTTTGTCCTAATGACAGTGGATCATGGGAGTGGCAGTTTATACTTCTGATCCCAAGGGTGGATGAGGTGTACATTCTCTTACCATGTCTGTCTGGCATCCTACTTTCCCTATCATTAGACAGTGTGCAGAGCTCCGGCTCCAATTCTGAACCTCTTGCTGCTTCCACAGGCCTCAATGCTTGCTCATTCAGTGAGTGGGATGCTTGCTCATTCAGTGAGTGGCTGCACATATATTTGCATTTCTCCTGTAAAAGAAATCAGATTTCTTAGGAGTGGGCGATCGGGAATCTGATTCTACAGCAGCACTTCTGAAAGCATGTGCAAAGGAATACACTACAAATGGTATGTGCATTGACATGATTCCGCCATGTTCAAGAGTTCTAGATACCTATTGTCTGAATATGAGAGCTCCTTGATCTCCCCCATTTAAAATTTCCACGACAAGGTTAAAGATTTCCCCAAAGGAGACATCCTCTGGTAAAGCCTCAGGATGGAAGTGCCTCAATTAAGTTGTTCCTGCTAGTACATCTCTGATTGTGTACGGTTAACTTCCAGTGGGTGTGGCCTGAGCCTTTAAAAATGAAGTTATTATTACAGTTCAAACAAATATTCATATCTGTGGAACCATAAGTGTTACTAGAAAACTGTAAATGGCAAACTATTCAGGATAAATTAATCTTTACATTAGTGACATTCATTCAGTCTCCTGCTTTAAACAGGATTTTATTAAGACAAAACAAAGGCAGAAAATATTAATTTTGTAATGATGTATAAACAGCTTACTATATTTCAGTAACCATTCAAGCAAGACATACTGCCAGCAGGAATTTCTTCATATATCTGTGAGCTTTCATATAAGGCTATGCAGTTCTGTCTGTGTTACCTGAATGTTCAGATAGTTACAGAAATATGAAAATTATTACAAAACAAATAAAATAATATACAAATAACATTCAATATCTTTTAGCTGCATTAAACAGCGGTCAAATATCAGTACAGTTGTGCTTGTCGTCATTTATGCTTTAAGATGAAATCTACAACCTTTTATGTAACATGATTTTGAAATTATTAATGCAAATATGAACAGGCAATGCTCGACACCTAGAAGCATCAGTATGAGGTAACTGCAGAAATGCCTTGAGGAGCACTCAGCTGTAATAACTTAACTATCTGTGTCATAGCCTAAGGTTTGGGGGGGGGGGGCTGAATAGGCAAAGTACTTTTCATAGTCGAGATCCATGTCCAACTTTTCATCTATGAAGGATCTTTCTTTCTCTTAGCTGGTGGGAAGACACTTGAGGTACAGGGTTCGGATGCAGGAGGTATTAGGAGGTTAACTTTTTGTCAGGTTAACACATATTATTCTGTACATTTTCTACAGTGATAATATAAAAGAGCTGGGGTAGGCATCAGTAGGAGGGTTATCCACTGATTACATTAACCCCTGTGGAAGGAGCAATGGAATATCTTGTACTTGTTCTGGTGGTTCTGTATGAAAGACCAAGATAGAAGCAGCCTCACTAGGAGTCAGTCACTCTCCAATCAGGATGGCAGGAACTTCCTGAGGAGATAAATTCCTTAGTTTTGATAATCTGTACTGGACTGACATCTACTTGTGGTCAGCAAATTAAGACTCTGACGCCTGGCTTGCTTAAAAAGCCAGACTCCCACTGCCTACATCTAAAAAGGCAAAACCAGATGGAAATATCAAAAATGGAGGTGCTAGGACTGTAGCATGTAAAACTGTTCCTTTTTTAGGACCAATGCCCTCACTCTCATTTGAGTCCAGGGAGGTTGCTACAACCACATGCTGTCCATCACTGTTGCCTTTAATGATCAACCTTTTGGGCTTCTCCATCTTCCTGTGAAAACACTTTCTTTTCCATTAACCTTTTAATTTTATGCCTGCTACTAGATGGTTTCCCTGCTGGGATGAAGATGCCTAGACAGATTAACAGATGAATGGTTCTTGCAGTAAAAAGGAACTGAAAATGGTTTGAGCTGCTTTCCTTTTTCTCCTATTAATACTGATGTTATGAGAATGTCTGGGATCATCTGACTGCTCTGGCATGTCTGCATGACTGAAGCTAATGCCCACGTATAAAGAATTACACTGAGGCAGGGCCACAAAAGGTACACTATGGTAGTTTACCCAATATTCATCATGGAAAGTCAGCAAACCCACAATTCCGGGCGCATGTACACACACACACACACACACACACACACACACACACACACACACACACACACACACACACACACACACACACACACACACACACTCCCTCCCTCTCCCAGATGACACACCCATCCTTGCCTGCCCTTGTCATCAAGGACCTAAGCTGCTAATCAAACTCGGGTCACCTGATCTGTAATCAGTGTTCTATCCATCTCTGCCACCAGTGCAGGATAGCAGTTAGCCTTATGATGAAAATCATAAATTAATCTGTGATTCTTAAAAATATACACAAGGATATAACTCATTTATATGGCTAATCTGACAAGAAATGCAATGAGCAGTATTCAGCTTAACATTCATTAGAAGTTTTCAAATCACAGTGTGACACTAAAACAGACACCTATTACATTATAGTAAACTGAATGTAATAAAATAGGTTTTACTATTTCATTTAAATGTTCATTATGCTTGGTCTGACAAGTAATTCACTTACAAATGGTACTGGTGCATGTCCGGATAAAATAAACAAAAATCTGTTTTATTATTTTATTTATAGTTGAAGGAATAAAAATATTCCAAAATGCAAGCCAAGTACTTACCTCAGTATCATCAATTCCAACCACAATGAAAAGTGCCGCATACTGTCGATACACCAGCTTGAAATCTTTGTACTCCACAAAACAGCACTAAATAAAAAAAAAAATTACTTTAAGAAATTTAGAACTAGTTATCATAGTTTTATAGGTATATACTAGGCTAACAACCATGAGGGCCTTTATAAGTCTAGCTGTGCAACCCAACACAATTGTGTCCCTATATATGATGGGCATTTATTAGTAGGGGGTATGTTAGGAAGTTTCTAGAAGTTATGTGGTGAGGTATGTCAGTTTGGGCATTACTATCTGCCTGTTTATCAGAAACATGAGGAGCAGACCTGGGGTGAATTTCTGATTTCCATCCATTGATCAAAATTATGCTTCAATAGGGTTGAAGATGAACTCTGCTTCACATGGATGGTCTGTTCCAAAGCATGGGGATACACTGAGACACATACATATCTCACCAACATATCTTACGTATTGCACAAGCAAAATTTAAATCCTTGATCTAGTGGTTCTAATGCTATTCTTTATGCAGATTTGCAAAAGGTCCATCAGAGATGGTTCCGAGGATGCCTCGTATGCCAGGAATAGATTGCCTTACAGTAACCCTGTAGGAGAAAGAGTATAGCGACTGGGCTTTAAGGTGATCCATACAGGACAATGTGTTTACACCCTGGTAAGGAACCTTTGTGGAGGTTCTAACTGTTGCATATGGCTGGTCAAGTACATGCCAAAGGGGGGCATTATATTCAATAAAAGGGGCCAAATAAAGTGGCATTGTGACTCCCTTGGACCTGGATGCTATGCCCTTACTTATAAGTTGGGTGACATAGAAAAATGTTCTTACAACCTTGGCCCCATGTTGCTCAAGGGCAATTCATAACTTTCAAATGATTAACAAAAAACATATTCACATTAGTATTTGATTCCCACACAAGGTCAATATTTATTTTCAAAAAGTTAAGTAGTTCTGAGTTTGTTACTACTAATCAACTCTTGACTAATTTACAGATGACATAAATCATGTTCACATCAGTCTTTGACTCCCAGTGGTAAATATTAGGTTAATATTCATTTACAAAAGGTTTACTAGTAAGAAATGTTGGACAACAGTGTTCACATTAGGTAGAGTTCCAGTGGTAAATGCAGGGTCGCTTACTCATTTACATGGTTAGCCTAAGAAGAAATTAAGCTTGCAGTAGCAAACCAAATATGTTAGAATCTCTTAAATCAGAATTAACATTATCAAGAGCACAAAGAACAAACCAAAATGAATCCATACACCTGCAGCTAATAGAAAGTTACTGAATTACTTTTACCAAACCAAAAAAGAAGTAACATGAAATTGCCGAGAGAGAAAGAAACGGCACATAAGAAATGAAATATGGAAGGGAAAGGCAGCAACACAGAAAAAAAAGCAGGGAAAAGAGCAACAAGAATGTCAGGAAAACAAAGGCATGGGTGAAGAGGGAGTTACCAGAAAGAATTAAAACTGGATACTAGTTTTTTAGGTACATAGTGGAACATACTGGGAAATGTACTTGCTAGATGACAGAAAGAACATAGAGGACATGATATGGGTATGTAACATAAAAAAGGAGACTGATGGACTACAAGTTCAAAGGAATGACTCTGGGACAGGAAGAATAACAAATTACAAACAGAAGGAATTTGCTCAAGTCTTGACCTATTATGTTTTTTATAGAAAAGTTGAGGATATCTTTAACATGTTGGGAGACCGTGTACTGTAAATTAAGACAACAAAGTTATTCATGAAGGTGTGGGATGTATAGTGGAGAGAAGTGAGGCAATAGAAAAAGAGTGCTAGCATTGCAGTGGAGACAGACTAAAAAGACAAACTGATACTGTAGACAGGATGAGCATACCAAAGCACAAAAACAATCTATCCCTGGCCCCCATAGCTAAAAGTCATGAATTACTTGGTATGTAGTCAAGGTCAACCAAAGAAGTTTACTGAGGAAATCAGTTTACTATCAAAATTTGTAATGGCAGTTGTGTAAATGCCGTGTGGTCGGAATCACGGTTCTGAAGGTCCACAATGCTGAACTGAAATAGTACGAAACATAATAACAAAAGTAAATATACAGTGGATATAAAAAGTGTACACACCCCTGTTAAAATGCCAGGCTTTTATGACATAAAAAATGAGACCACAATAAATCATTTCAAAACTTTTCCCACCTTTAATGTGACCTATAGCCTGTACAATTCAATTGAAAAACAAACAAATCTGTTAGGGGAAAAAATAAAAAACGTACAATAAACTGGTTGCATTAAGTGTGTACACCCTTAAACCAATACTTTGCTGAAGCATCTTGTGATTTAATTACAGCACTCAGTCTTCTTGGGTAGGAGTCTATCAGCATGGCACATCTTGACTTGGCAATATTTGCCCACTCTTCCTCGCAAAAGCACTCCAAATCTGTCAGATTGTGAGGGCATCTCTTGTGCACAGGCCTCTTCAGGTCACCCCACAGATTTTCTACTGGATTTTGGTCTGGGCTCTGGCTAGGCCATTCCAAAACTTTAATTTTCTTCTGGTGAAGTCATTCTTTGGTTGATTTGGATGTATGCCTGGGGTCATTGTCATGGTGAATGGTGAAATTCATCTTCATCTTTCTAGCAAATGCCTGAAGGTTTGGGCCAAATGACTGGTATTTGGAACTGTTCATAATTCCCTCTACCTTGACTAAAACCCCTGTTCCAGCTGAAGAAAAGCATCCCCAAAGCATGGTACTGCCACCACCATGCTTCTCCGTGGGGATTGTGCTCTTTTGGTGATGCAAAGTGTTGTTTTTGCACCAAGCATACCTTTTGGAATTGTGGCCAAAAAGTTCAACCTTGGTCTCATCAGACCATAACACATTTTCCCACATGCTTTTGGGAGACTTGATGTATTGTTCTGCAAATTTTAGCTGGGTCTGGATGTTTTTCTGTGTAAGAAAAGGCTTCAGTCTTGCAACCCTACCCCATAGTACAGACATATGGAGAATACGGGAGATTGCTGGCACGTGTAGTACACAACCAGTACTTGTCAGAAATTCCTGAAGCTCCTTCGGTGTTGTGTTGCTGTAGGTCTCTTGGCAGCCTCCCTGACCAGGTTTTGGCTTGTCTTTTCATCAATTTTGGAGAGACGTCCAGTTCTTTACAATGTCACCATTGTCCCATATTTTCTCCACGGTTTGATGATGGTCTTCACTGTGTTCCATGGTATATCCAATGCTGTGGAAATTTTTTTGTACCCTTCTCCTGACTGATACCTTTCAACAATGAGATCCCTTTGATGCTTTGTAAGCTCTCTGCAAACCATGGCTTTTGCTGTAGCAGGCAACTGAGTAAATGTCAGGAAAATCCTACTAGGACAGCTGAACTTTATTTGGAGTTAATCAGAGTCTCTTTAATTGATGGCAGGTGTGTACCCAAGAAGACTGAATGCTGTAATTAAATCAAAAGATGCTTCAACAAAATATTATTTTAAGGGTTACACTTATGCAACCAGCTTACTGTACGTTTTTTATATTTTTCCCCTAAAAGATTTGTTTTTCAATTGAATTATACAGGTCATAGGTCACATTAAAGGTGGGAAAAGTTTTGAAATGATTTATTGTGGTCTCATTTTTTATATCACAAAAACCTGGCATTTTAACAGGTTGTGGACACTTTTTTTATCCACTGTACATTCGTTATTATGAGTTCAGCATTGTGAATGGATATCATGGTAAAGTGGGGATTGGGGAATTTACCTTTTTCCTCACTGTAGTGCAATCTCAGAGTTGGTATATATAATATGCAGGGGGTGTGGGAGATGCAGGGTGGCTTGCCCCCCTGCGAAACGTAACCTCGGATACTTTCAATTCCGGACGTTTGGAGTTTTGAATGGGGACATTGTGATCATCAGTTCTGAGATTTTGTACAAAACGGTGAGTACATTTTTGTCTATTAGGCTCGGGATTGTGAATAAACACACAACTGCCATTCCAAATTTTGATAGTAAACCGAGGAAATCTATTTATTTAGTGTTTATTTAGGCTAAATTCTATTCACGAGTGGTTCAAAGGAAAAGGTCTACAAAAACATCAACTTCAAAATTTAGAAACAAAAAATTGCTATATGCAAAAGAAATTAATATTTACACACACTGTATAGGTTAATAGAATTATGAAAGGAAGAAAAATGCAGGCGTCGGTTTGTGGTTATAATACAGCATTTTGAATTATTACAGGAGTTTGTGACCGACACAAAAGTTCATCAAATACGTTTAAGAACTTTACATGACTTTCAGGGAATATACAGAATGTCCTGTAACATGCTACAAACTGATAGTTGGTCGTGTTTAGTATTATTTGGAGCTCACTGAGTTCCATCTCTGGGTCTATGGGAATCTGTTTAGAGGAGGTATGGTTCCTAACAAATTTGGGGACACAACCGCAGTTGCTATAGAGTCTAAAGGAATGATAGGTGCAAAACCCAGGTATGGCGGGAGTGCTTTCTAAGCAAGGAAGCGGATTCTTTGAAGGCCTAAACTAAGGCCCAGAGTTTAGACCTTAAAAAATGTAACCATTTAAACCAAGTTTCACTAATTACACAAATAGGGATATGTTCCAAATGCTAGAGAGACACAAGGCCAGGTAGTTTGTTGCTGCAAATCTGGCATTAAGCATGTGATCTGTTTTTTGATGTTAGTTAAGATGGGTTGTCCATTAGCTGGACTCTGCCTAAGAAGACATTATGTTGGGGGGACACTTTAGCCATTATATGGAAGCCTTTGAATGACAGGTACAGTTCATCCTTTCCAAAGCTAATAGGATCATCCCATGCTGACACATAATAGATCCCTCTGGAATGACACCAACTAGCCAGTTGTTGAAGCAAATTATCTTTTCTTTGTAATCAGGCATCATTCTTGGAGAAATTATTCCACTCAGAATGAGAGTCTTGCCTCCACATGTGACAAGTGTCGCTTTATCAAACAGCAACTATAATTTAATATAATAAAGTATGCAAATATATTCTAAAGAAATTTGGAAGGCAAATCAAAAAGAACATGTGCATTTATGAATGGACCTGAAAAAAGTGTGAAGTTGATGGTGGAATGCATAGACTGAAAACATCCCGGGGCCCAAAGAACATTTAACTCATTCACTCCAAATCAGCTCAGAAAGTTTGCACTGCAAATTCCAATGGGCGGAGCCTAAGCCTTTTGCCAGAATCAAATTATGTCCACACATTTCAAACAAATGATCTGAAGTTGTCAATTTTCATGTTATTCTCAAAGGATGGGTTAGGTTCTGATCCGTCGGAACCGACTAGGCTGCTTGCTAAAGCTCGTGGCAACCAAAAATTCTCGAGCTTCCCCCTTTACCCATAATGCGACTTGGTTCATTACCTCAGATCTTGTTTCCCACATTCAGCTTCAGACATGTTTTGCCTCACTCTCGAGCTTACAAACAGACAAGTGATTTTTTTTAGCCTTTTTCTCTTCTAAATTTCTCCTTGTTACAAAACTTTTATCTGTGCTTCCCATTGCACTTTTTGCTAGTCTTGCCTTTATTAATTTTATACTTTTTGTACTCTTACATACTAGTTAGTATCTCTTCCTCTACCTGTTGGTAACCCTCTTAAAAAACATTGTTGATATTTCCTTCCATTTTTCCTTCCCTTTACTTAAAAAAAACAAAAAAATAAAACTTTCTTTCACTGTGGTTTTTGTGTGGTTGTTCCTGTGGGTCTTCAGCTTTCTGAGTGTGTGTTTTGTGGTACCTTTTTTCCTACTTCCATGGCAGACAAAGGAAAAGAAAAAGCCCCTTCTAGCTTCAAGAGATCTGCGAAGTGAGCACATGACACCCTTCTCCAATCAGCACTTCGTGTTTTTTGTCTGGGACCATTACATCTCCAGGAAAACTGCTCCATCTACCATGCCTTCAGCTGTTGGGCAATGGTGGAGCAGAAAAATAAATTAATATTAAAAGCTTTGCTGCCCTCTTCCTTTGGAGAGGCCATTTCTGGGTCACAGTCTAATGTATCTCAAAAGCATAAGTCTAAATCTTCGGTGTCCAGTCCTGCTTCCTCCTCCTCATTGAAATTGACGGAGATTAGGAAATGCAGTTCCTCAGTGGATATACCTTCAGCAGCAATGAGCAGCAAATAGGCTAAGTTGTCGGTTCCATCAGCTTCTTTGGACGAAGTACTACACTTTCGGCACCATCAGTTCTGTTGGTACTGACCTCAGTCAAGGATATGTCATCAGCAGTCAATATTGCCGTTGACTAGAGAATTAACCAAAAAATTCATTGCATTACCCAGGTCTAGATATTTTCCATCTGCGGATCCACTCCCAGATAGACTGCCATCCCCTTTTCTGGATTGACCAACTTCATCTTCAGCAAAATCTACCCATTCCTCCAAAAACTTTACTGAAGAAGAACTGGACAGAGAACTAGTGAGAAAGTTTCTCTGGGTGCAAGGAGTCACTGGCACGACTAAGCCTCCTACCCTGTCAGGTCAGGGACTTTCTGCTTTTAACCCTCCAATTACCTTTCCTCCTCCGATTTCTGCTGTAAGTTCAGGGACCTCGGTTCTGAGTTGTCCAGTGCCAACTGCCTCAGCTCCGAAGTGGTCCTCTTTTTCAGTACCAGTGGTGACACAGAGTTCTCCAGCTTGGTCAGAACTGGAGACCTCCCAAAGGCATACCTGTCCTGCCAGTTCTGAGGAGTTTGATTCGACCCAATTTTTTCAGAGTCGTTTCTCCTCCTGGGAGCCTCGGCACGGATCAGCGCGGCCCTGGCTTCTGCTTCAGAAGACATCTGCCTCAGTCGAGGGGAGACTGTGGTACTGACCACTGTTCTTTCGGGCCTGGACTCCCTTCCTACTGCAGTTGGATCAGTTTTTGAAGTAATGGAGAAAGCCTTGTCTACTCAAGACATCAGTCAGTCCTTCGCCTTCAGAATAACCTGCCAAGTCATTCCTTGTCCAAGAGCCTCACCCACTTCCTCCAGCTGGACAGTAGGTGTCAATGCTTCAGGGAACCCCACATTTGGGAACATCTTCTTCCAATGCCTCCACAGAGCTTACCACTGAGGAGGTTCATCGGAAGTAGAAGCGTAAGAGGAAATTAGAAGTTATGTACCTACCATAACGTTCCATGTTAATTGTCTTCTTCTCGCCTTCTTTCTTGCTGGATGGGTTCGGAGCCGATCCTCGGCTCCGACTCAGCCACTCTAAAAGCTCGAGAGCTAGTTCCACCGGCTCGAGGCTCCCCTATATCCCACAATGCTAGGCGGTAACTCCTCAGATCTCATTTGAAAGCTAAGCCCAGCAAGGAAATTCCATAAAGGGAACAGAAGAAAACTCCTCTAGATCTGTCCAGGCTAGGGGGAAGGAGGGTGGGATGCAAGAAAGAAGGCGAGAAGAAGACAACTAACATGGAACGTTATGGTAGGTACATAATTTCTAAATGTTAAGTTGTCTTATCTCGCCTTCATTCTTGCTGGATGGGACCGCGTCCCTAGCACCTTATCCCGAGTGGCCTATCGGAACAGACTCTTGAGAACAGTGGAACCAAAGTTGGCTCGGTCTCTAGAGGCCAAGTCCAACTTATAATGAGAAATGAAGGTATGGGGAGAAGCCCAAGTAGCTGCAGAACAAATCGAATCAATAGGCAGCCTATCTTGGAAAGCTATAGAAGTGGCTAAAGCTCTAGTTGAATGAGCCCTGGGTTTGGATGGCAATTGTTGATGTCTGATCTCATACACAAGGGTAATCAACGAAGTAAGCCATCTAGAAAGAGATACTTTAGAAATTGGAAGGCCCATTCTACCTTCTGCATAAGAAACAAACAGTTGATCAGACTTCCTGAATTGTTTGGTCCTGTCTAAATAGTACCCAAGTTGGCGATGAACATCTAAACAGTGTAACTTTTGTTCTGACCTATTGGAATAATTAGGGAAGAACACAGGAAGTTCAATGGTTTGATTCAAATTTGCCAGTGAAGCTACCTTGGGCAAAAAGGACGGGTTAGTATGTAAGGACACCCTATCCTTATGAAACACAAGATAAGGGGGTCGACTACACAGAGCATGGAGTTCAGAGACTCTTCTAGCTGAAGTGATAGCTACTAAAAAGAGTGTTTTCCAAGATAGTAACTTTATTGAACATGAAGCCTTGGGTTCAAAGGGGAAGAATTAAGGGCCAGAGCCAAGTTGAGATCCCATTGAGGAGGAGGATCCCTGATTGGTGGTTTGAGGAGAAAAACTCCCTTTAAAAAGGCTTTGCAGAGTATGTGAGAGATAATGGAGGACTCTGACACTCTAACATGAAAGTTCAATATTGCTGCCAACTGAACTCTGATGGTAGACGGGGACGAACCTGAGTGGAAAAGTTCGGCTAGAAAGTCTAGAACTGATTGAATGGAAGCAGTGAAAGGATCTATATTCTTTGACTGCGCCCAATAGGAAAAACGTTTCCACTTGCTATGCTAAATCTTCCGAGTGGAAGATTTATGAGAGGCTATCAAAATATCTCTAACTGAGTGAGATATCAGAGGAAGCCTGGCTAGAGTTGGAATTGGAGGAACCATGCTGTGAGGTTCGGAGAAGGGAGGGAGTGGTGCAACTGACCCGACTGATGGGTCAAGAGGTCTTGAACTGGGTCTAGATGCCAAGGTAGCTCCAACAGATAACGGTGGAGAAACGGGAAGCAAACCTGTCGAGGCCAGTAAGGGGCAATAAGGATCATGGAAGCTTTCTGAGCGATGGCTTTCTGTATTAGCTGAGATATCAGTGGGAAGGGAGGAAAAGCATACAGAAGTCCCCGGGGCCAATCGTGTACTAGAGCGTCTCTGCTGGGGTGGCCTGGTTGGGGAAAGAGGGTGAAGAAATCGTCGCACTTGCTGTTTTGGGGAGTAGCAAAAAGGTCGCAGCAAGGCCGGCCCCACTTTCGAAAAACTTTCTCCAACACTGAATTGTTCAGAGACCACTCGTGAGGCATGAGAATAGCTCTGCTCAATTTGTCTGCAATCACATTGGACTTCCCGGGAATGTGCGTTGCTAACAGAAACCGCTGAGAAGAAATCGCCCATTGCCACAGTCTGAGTGCCTCTCGACATAGGGGGTAAGATCTGGTTCCGCCTTGTTTGTTGATGTACCACACTACAGACATATTGTCTGTCTGAAATGCTATAGTTCCCATGGGAAGAGAGTCTTGTAAGACTTGCAACGCTAGAAGCACTGCTCTCATCTCTAGGACATTTATGTGCAAGTGGCACTCGAAAGGTTGCCACATGCCTTGGACCGTCCTGCCCTGGTAATGCCCCCCCCACCCGATCAGGGAGGCGTCCGTTGTCACTGTAGCAACTGGAGGGGAAGGGACGAAAGGTCTCCCTAGGTGGAGCTGGGGAGATGTGATCCACCGAGAAAGATGATTCTTGCACAACTGAGTTATCCGAATAGGATGGGACATTGGAAGTCGTTGGAAAGACCATTGTGTGAAGAGCATCCATTGTAAAATTCTCATATGGAAGCGAGCTAATGGTAGAAGAGGGATGGCCACCGCCATAATCCCTAAGACCTTTAGGATCAATCTGGCTTTGACTTTGTTGCTCTGCAAGACAAGAGAGACCTGTCTGTGTATGTCTGCTATTCTCTGCTCTGTGAGTCTGGCTGACATGCTGACTGTGTCTAGATTTGCGCCTATAAAGGTAATAACACGACAAGGCGACAAGACAGACTTTTCGTAATTTATTGAAATGCCTAGTGTCTGACATGTGTGAAAGGTGTAGTCTCTGGCAAGAAGCAAAAGATGCTTGGTGGGGGCTGTAAGGAGCCAGTCATCTAAATAAGGAAACACCTGGAATCCTTGTCTCAGATGAGAGGCGACCACTGCCATGCATTTGGTAAACACTCGGGGGGCTGTAGTGAGACCAAAGGGCAGGGCTCTGAATTGGAAATGACTGGTTCCCAGCCTGAAGCGGAGGAATCTCCTGGAGCGTCGACTCATTCTGATGTGATAATACGCATCCTGGAGATCTATCGAGCACATCTAGTTGTCCCGCCCCAAAAGGGGTAGAATGGACTGCAGCGTGACCATCCGGAACTTTGTTTTCTTGACAAACTCGTTCAAGTTGCTGAGATCCAAAATGGGTCTCCAGTCCCCTGTTTTCTTTGGAACCAAAAAGAATTTGGAGTAGATTCCGGATCCTGTTTAGTCTGCTGGAACTGGTTGAATGGCTCTTTTTGCGAGCAGCTTTGAAATTTCTAATGCTGCTTGCTCCCTTTGACTGGGTGGAACGTCTGGAAGGGACTTTTTGGATTGCTTCGGAATGAAAAGGAATGGGATTCTGTAGCCTTCGGAAATGATAGACTGTACCCACTTGTCTTGAGTTAGGGATAGCCAGGCTTCTGGGTACAGCGATAATCTTCCCCCGACTGCCTCCGAAGGTGGACAGTCGGGCAACACCTCAGGGATGCTGAAAGGGCTTGTCGGAAAAGGATTCTCGACTGCCCTGATTCTCAAGGGCCCCTCTGCCTCTAGGACGGTGTCTACCATTATTGTTCCCCTCTGCCTCTAGAGGGAATCGACTCTGTACATCAGGCAAATCTCCTGAGATTGTTTATGAACCACATCTTTCCCCCCTTCTGGCCTTTGGGGTAAGGCCTAGAAGGAGTGGAAAAACGGACTCCGACAGCAGAGAGAGTTTTGCCATCAGTCTCGCACCTAGTCAGGGTTTCCTTCACTTGAGGACCAAAGAGGGATGATCCATCAAAGGGGGAATTAGTGAAGGACACCTTGAAAGGGTCCGCAAAGTTACATAGCCGCATCCAGGCGTGCCGACGCAAGGCTACACCTGTACCTGCCGCTCTAGTTGCTCCATCCGCTGCATATGAAAGGAGGCGCATGGAGGAGTTAGTTATAGAGTTAAGGGTCGCCAGCTGTGAGTTCATCCTATCCTGAAAACCCGCAGCTGTTGGGTCCTTTAACATTTCGCTCGCTTCCTTGAGCAAATCCCTCTGAAGACGAGTGAAATGACACAGGTAATTCAGCGAGCGCATAGTAAAGGTCGCTGATGAGAACATCCACTTCCCGTACCTGTCCATCGACCTAGACTCCTTGTTAGGAGGATGAACAGGCACCGAAGGATCAGCTAACTCCTTCTTGGTGGCCGCAGCCACCACCATAGCATCAACAGAGACGCCTTTGGTTAAAAATTCCTTGTCCTTGGGGGCAGTGATAAATTTTGATGGTCTCCTGGGGGTGGGTTCCACTGAATCAGGAGCCGCCCAGGCCTTCTTTGCCACCACTTGCATAAGGGGTCAAAGGGAGGGGACACCCAGGAGGTGGAAGGGCGAGAGCCGAACGCCTCAAGATACACCGATTCATCCTCTGAAGGGTTGAGGGCTGGCCAATTCCCCCTCTGTTTTAAGATTTCGAGGATGTCTGCAAAGGAGACATCTTCAGAGGGGGAATGAGGGGAACCTTCAGAATCCTCTAAATCAGTGTCAGATGTGACTGACTCAGGGGAGTCAATGTGCTTCCTCTTGCACTGCCTCTTTCTCGGGGTCTCTCCTGCCGGGTCAGGAGAAGCCTCGGAAGAGGAGGAGATTCCCACTGGGGATACTTGAGGAGCTGGCTCTCTACGGTCCGGGATGAGAGAGTGAGCAGAAATCACCGGAGGCACCATGGAGGGAGGGGCGGACGGAGCCAACTGTGGAGTTGAACCAGGTTCTAACACGCTCCTCATGACCTCGAAGGCACCCCTGTCAGGCAGAGCCAGAGGTCTCCGCTCCGAAAAGCTGCAAACCTCCCCTGGCACCGACAGTGATGGCTCCGAGGCCAATGTCAGAGCCGAACTCACCAGCGCCGAAGCCCCGAGAGGGAGAGCGGGGTCGGACAAGGGTCCGATGCCACTCGCCCCCTCGGAGCCGACGAGGGAAGTCCGGCGCCGAGATTCTTCCAAGGAAGATATCGGAGCAGACGACGGCACCAAAGACAACGGTATCGGTTCCAACGCCACCACAGTCTCGGGTCCGAGCCGCCCCGGCTCCGAACTCAAAGGAGTCAGAGGAGGAACATTCTGAGTAATGGGAATAGTCCTCGACTGTTGAGTCGGACTTTGAAGCATCTGGGCTAGTGCCTCGGACTTAAGAAGTCGACTCACTACTCTCTGAAGGTCATGGTCTGATAGTCTCGACGACCTAGAGGAGTGAGATCTATGGCTCCGTTCAGACAGCAATGGTGATGCTGGTGCCGAATGAACGGAGCCGATAGATGGAGATCGGGACCTTTTCCTGGAGGTCGGATCCGACAATTTGATCGGAGCCGACTCAGCAATGTCTTCCTCGGCTCCGGCCGGAGCCGAGGAAATAATAGGGACATGAGTCCGAGAGTCATCGGCTCCAGCCAGAGCCCCGATGTTCGAACAGCCTTCGGAGCCCCAGACGACGACTCAGAGACCGGAGCTGAAGATCTGGAAGGCTTCGAGGGTTTCCCCGAAGACTGAGTCGGAGGACCCTCAGGCTTTAATAAGCCCCGTAGGATGAGCTTATTTTTACGCTCCTGCAGGACTCTAGGGCTGAAGCCATGGCAAACAGCACAAGAGTCCTGCAGGTGCAAAGGTCCCAGGCAGTGTACACAAGAAGTGTGACCGTCTGACAGACATCTTCTGACAGCACGAGTCACACTTCTTAAAGCCTGAGACCTTTGATTCTTTAGACATGTCCAAAGAAAGTAACCACACAGTCACACACACACACCGATTACTCTTATGGAAAGTTTAAAATAAATTAAACTAAGTTAAACTAAATTAGCAGTTTATAAAACTAAATCTCTACCAAACACAGTCACTCCAACTACTGGGAAGGGAGGGACTGGGCCTAGGGCCCAAGGGAAGAACTCTAGTGAGTTTAGTCAAATTATAAAAAGAGGGGAGAAAATGGAAGGAAACTACCTAATATATTAGAAAAGTGAAAAAAATGACTGAAAAGGGGGGTCTAAGTAGAATTAAATTTAGCTTTAAATCACTAACCTGACGAGCCGGTTGAAAAAGCACCTCGATCGCTATAGCGGCAAACGAGATCTGAGGAGTTACCGCCTAGCATTGTGGGATATAGGGGAGCATCGAGCCGGTGGAACTAGCTCTCGAGCTTTTAGAGTCGCCGAGTCGGAGCCGAGGATCGGCTCCGAACCCATCCAGCAAGAATGAAGGCAAGATAGACAAAGTACAGTTTTGTACCTACCATAAATGTAGATGTTCGAGGATCCACATTGCTGCAGTCCTTACTATTGGGTAGTCCGCTGTCCAGTCGGCCCGAATACCAGAGTATATGGCTGACGTCGGTCAGAGCGCATTAGACTGACGTCAGTACGTCAGGGTACTAATGCGCATGACCGACGTCATATCCTCAGTCTTTTCTTGCCCCAGATGTCAGAAGACCCTAAAAAGACAAGGCCCAAAATACCTGCACCAAAAATATGTACAATATATACAAAAATATATACAAAATATCAGCATATAACCTCACCTACACAACCACCCCTAAACAGAGAGGGAAGGAGGAGGGTAAATTTGACTGCAGCAATGTGGATCCTCGAACATCTACATTTATGGTAGGTACAAAACTGTACTATGTTCTTCGTTCCACATTGCTGCAGTCCTTACTATTGGGTAGAATCCCAAAGCAGAGGTAAGGGAGGCTGGCAAATCATAAAGAAGTAGGAGCTGACAACATGCCTTGCAAAACAGCAGTGGCAAAACCAGCCCTAGACTTAGAGTAGATAGGAAGGTGATAATGCTTGGAGAAAGTATGCACTGAACTCCAAGTAGCTGCCTCAAAATATCCTTAGTTGCCACCCCCCTTAGAAATGCTGTTGAAGTGGCAGTAGCCCTAGTGGAATGAGGCCTAATCCCAGCTGGAACCTCCTTGCCATGATGGGAATAACAAAATGCAATGCAAAACCCAATCCACCTAGAAATAGTTTGTTTTGACACAGGCTTGCCCTGAACTCAAAGCAAAAGAAACAAACAACTGCTGAGACTGCCTAAAATCCTTAGTCCTGCTTAAATAGTAACGCAATTGCCTGTGTACATCTAAAGTGTGCAAAATCTTTTCCCCTTTATTTTGGGGGTCTGCATAAAAGTAGGCAAATGAATAGTTTGGTTTAAAGCCACACTAGAAACCACCTTAGGCATAAAGGAAGGATTAGTACGTAATGATACCCTATCCTTATGGAAAATCAAAAAGGGCTCTACTGCCATAAGGGCCTGCAACTCAGACACCCTTCTTGCAGAAGTAATAGCCAACAGAAAAGCAGTCTTCCATGACAAGTATTTCAATTCAGCAGTAGCCGCAGGCTCAAAAGGTTGTAGAGTAAGTTTTTCCAACACAAAATTGAGATCCCAAGCAGGAGTAGGAGCTCTTGGGGTCTTATATTCTTTGCCCCTCTAAGATGAACAAAGGATGCGAAAACAATGGTGGGTCACAATCATAGTGAGCTGAAATTGCTGCAGCATGAATCTTAATGGAAGAGAAGGACAAACCTTTGTCCAATAACTCAGTAAGATATTGAAGAGCCACACTCAAATTAGGCTCAGAAATCTCCAAATTCTTTGCTGTACTCCAAAATAAAAATCTCTTCCATTTTTCTGCGTACACTTTCCTTGTACTAGGTCTTCTAGCTTCCATAATCACATTTAAAACTTGTTGAGGAAGTTGAGACCTGCTGTGTTTCAACACAGAATATGCCAGGCTGTTAGATGAAGAGAGTGAAGCTTGACATTGAGCAGATGACCGTCCTTCTGAGATAACAGATGAGGAATCAGAGGTAAAGGCCATGGAGGCTTCCTTACCAGACTCCTTAGTAGTGGGTACCAGTGTTGCCGAGGCCAATCTGGAGCTATCAAAATCATCCTTGGCTTGTCTTGTCTGACTTTTAATAGCACCTTTGGAAGAAGAGGCAGAGGTGGAAAGGCATACACATGAAGGTTTTTCCAACTGAAAGACAGAGCATCCACTTTCCAAGCTGTGTGATGAAACCCTTTGTGCAAAACTTTGGCAGCTGGTGGTTTAGTGGAGAAGCGAACAGATCTATGTCTGGAGTTCCCCATGACACTGTCAATTTCTGAAATACATGAAGATCCAGTTTCCACTCGTGGGGATCCATGATTTGTCTGCTTAACACATCTGCTAAGGAGTTCTGTGCTCGGCAGAAACCTTGCCTGAAGAGTTAGTTGCAAGCTTAGCAGTCTCCCATAAAATCATTGCTTGCCTGCAGAGAGGATAAGAATGTGTTCCCCTTGCTTGTTGATGTACCACATGACAGTTGTGTTGTCTGTTAGAATCAACACCTGCCCTGGAAGAAGTAACTCCTTGAAAGCCATTAATGCAAACTGGACTGCTAACATCTCCTTCATGTTGATATGTAGATGCTGTAGTCTGGCAGGCCACTTGTCTTGTATCCACTTTCCATTCAGATGAGCTCCCAAGCAATGTCCGAGGCATCTGTCGTTAAAATCTGACTCGCCTCTGGCCGGGCCACAGAGAGTCCCTTGTTTAGGTGACATTCCTGAGCCCACCACAAAAATTCTTTTTGAAGGCAAGGTATTATTTGAATGACAGTGTCCAAATCCTGGCAGTGCTGTGTCCATACATTTTGAGATACCATTGTAGCTTCCTCATATGCAGTTTGGCATTGGGAAGCACCAGAATACAAGATGCCATGAACCCTAATGCTTGAAGGACTGTCCTTGCAGTCAGCACGGACTGATGAGATAGTTGATGGAAGTAAAGTGATAGACTCTTTTGTTTGTCCGGGGTTAAAAGGCCATCTGGGCTGCTGTATTCAGTCTCACACCCAGAAAGCACATGTCTTGAGAGGGTACTAGACTGGACTTTATTTCGTTCACAGAATACCCTAGGCATCTTAGCACTGCTATAACATATTCCAGATGCTGTAGAAGGTCTTCCTTTTCTTGAGCCAGAATCAGGCAGTCGTCCAAGTAAGGATAGATTTGAATTCCTTTTAGCCTGAAGTAAGCTATCACTGGAGCCAGAACCTTTGTGAATACTCTGGGCAGTAGATAAGCCAAAGGGCAATGCAGAGAACTGATAATGAGAATTTCCAGCTCGAAACGCAGATACTTCCTGCAACTCAGTCTTATAGGCACATGAAGGTAAGCTTCCTTGAGATCTAAAGTTACCATCCAGTGATCTTTGCCCAGCAGAGGTAAAAGCTGTTGTAACGTCAACATCTTGAACTTGGGAATGTCCAGATAAGTGTTGAGGATAGATAAATCCAAAATTGGTCTCCACGTGTTCCCCTTCTTTGGTACTAGAAACAGGCGAGAATAAAATCCTAGGCCCCTTTCTGATACAGGGACTGGCTGAATGGCCCCTATTTGGAGTAACTGAGAAATTTGCTTGTGAGCCTCTTTCCTTTGTGGAGGAGGAACGCCTGGCATGCCTTTGAAAGGCGGCAATGTATGGAAATAAAACCTGTAACCGTGGTGAATGATATCCAACACCCATCTGTCTTGAGTAATTAAATCCCAATTTTCTTTGAAAAGAGACAGTCTTCCTCCCAAAGGAGCTGCCAGACGAGAATCTACTGGCAGCTGAAAAGGCAGGTCATTGGGTCTGTTTGAAAGGACTGACCCCTGCCCTCACCAGAAGTCTGAGCAGGTGAACTCCTGTTCTAGGCCTAAAAGAACCTTGAGCCCTGCCCCTACCACGTCTAGACCTACCCCTAGACTGGGAATCATAAGCAGGATATGTCCATCCCTTAGTAGGCCAATTTCTACTAAACTTGGCTGCACCTGCAAAAATCTTTAACAGTTTGCATAGACTTAGCTTTGTCCTCCATTTTCTTTAATACTGCTTCCACCGGGTAACCAAACAACACATCAGACTGTAAAGGAGCATCCAAAATCCTTGTCTTAACATGCTCAGCTAAATTCTGATCCTCAACCAGGCATGCCTGCTGAAGAACAGAACTAGTGGCAGCCACCCTCGAGGAGGCCTGTACAGCATCAAAACCACATTGCAAAGAATGCTTACCCACTTGTTCAGACACATGAACTAAATCCAGCAACTCTTTACACTCAATACCTTCCGCCAAAGCATCCACCTTAGATTTCAGTTGTGAAAGGAGATAATTTTGATATTTAAGCATGTGAAACTGACAATTCAACGCCCTCATGGCTAAAGTGGAAGAAGTATACACTTTCTTTCCCCATCTATCCAAAGCCCTTGCCTCTTTATCAGTGGGAACAGGGTTTTTAACCACAGAGGCCTTAACACCTTTAGGTCCCTGAGAAACAGTTTCCGGGTCTGCCCTAGGACTCTTAAAAGATACTTATGAGCTTCAGGCACCCTATAGTACCTATCAGGTTTAACAGGAGCAGGAGGCAAAGAATCAGGGTTCAGGAAGCCTCTGCAAAACATCTTCCACCACATTCAACACAGGAGGTATAGCTAAGGGCCTATGCTGGGGCAAAACAAGAATTCCTAAGCCTTTTCCTGAATCAGAGTAATCCTGGCCTTCCCATTTAAAGTGCTCCCTCATGGAATGCAGAGTCTCTGAAAATGAGAAATCCTCAGGAGGAGAAGCTGTAGGAGTGGAATCATCCACATCAGAATCAGAATAAGGAGGATACTCCTGCAAATCTTCCGCAGAAGACTCAGAAGCCTCTGAGCACTGTTCAAAACTATCAATCTCCGGTTCCACCCTAGGCCTCTTATCAGGAGGGGGCATAGAACCTCTAATCATAGTAATCAAATCTTCTGCCATTTTAAGCATATGTTTCTTAGGCACAGAACCTGAAATGCTAGGAGAAGCCCCCACTGAAGCTGAACTTGGCCTACCTCTCAAAGAAGTTTTGGCAACAGAAGGAGAGGCCCTAACTACCTTGGGAAGAGAGGGAAGAACAGTTACCTGAGAAGCCCCCTCAGCCTGGCCTACCTCCTGAGAAGGCACATCCTGTAACAGTAAAGTCTCTGCCTGAGACTCCAAAGAAACTCCTGGCAAAACCTCTGGCTCCACTGAGCCTTCTAAAGAACCGACGTCCGGGACTGCCGGTTCATCAACCCTAGGCTTCGCTGTTTTGTCCTTGCGCTTCTTGGACGAAGCATCCGACGGCATTTTATAATTGCAACGCTTCCCAAACACTAACCTGGCACAGTCTAACCGTCTCTTAATAGTGCGTTTGTTAAACCTAGCACAAGAGCGGCATCCAACAATGTCGTGCTCAGGCCCTAAACAAGGTATACACAAGGTATGGTAATCCCTATGAGGTATCTGTTTCCCACAAGAAATACAGTTATTCACTTTTTCTGACATCCGGTTAAATACTGAGGCAAGAAAAAAACAAAATGTTCCCCAACGGGGTACTTAGCCAACTCTGAATCGGTCTGAAACTCCGCTCGAAATATTTCAGAACGCCAACCTGCACTCAAAACTGCTTCTGCATCGGACCATGCGGCAAAAAAGACTGAGGATATGACGTCGGTCATGCGCATTAGTACCCTGACGTACTGACGTCAGTCTAATGCGCTCTGACCGACGTCAGCCATATACTCTGGTATTCTGGCCGACTGGACAGCGGACTACCCAATAGTAAGGACTGCAGCAATGTGGAACGAAGAACATCTTAACATCAAGTAGTAACAGCTGCAATCCCTTTAGGGCCCTGTGAAATAGTTTCAGGATCAGCAGAGTGGGCCTTGTAAAGAAAATTGTGTGTGTCCGGGGCCCTGTAATACCTATCGGGCTTAACAGGGGCCGGAGGCAGAGTGTCAGGGGTCATACTAGAGTCAGAATACACATCATCAATGACATTTAAAACAGGAGGAATAGCCAAAGGCCTATGCTGAGGTAAATGAAGGAAAGTTCTTAGTCTTTTCCTGGAATCAGAATATTCCTGGCCCTGCCATTTGAAATGCTCTCTCATAGTGTGAAGGGTCCCCCCAAAAGAAAGCTCTTCAGGAGGTGAGGCTGAGGGGATAGATTCCTCTGCATCCGAATCCTCATAGGCCGAATAAGCCTCCTCCTGGTAGTCTGAGTGATCCGAGCCATCAGAGGCCTCCTCTGAGGAAAGGGGATCAGGAGGATCCACCCTGGGCCTTTTGTCTAGAGGAGGTTGGGAGCCCCTGTCCGGATGGGGCTGAGAGCCCCTGATTAAAGAGATAAGGTTCTCTGCTAAGGTTAGAATCTGTGAACTAGAAGAGGGTCCCTGAGGAATAACCCTGGGAGGCATGGCTTTAGTGTGTTTTGCAGCTTTAGCCCTGGTGAAGGCCTTAATAGACATGGATGCAGGAGGCCTGGCTGCACCACGTGCTGGTGTAGCTTTGTCTAAAAGTATGGTGTCGGAAGATTCCAAAACACCAGTTTCTGTAGGCAATTCTGTAACAGACTCGGTAGGAGCCTCCGGGGCCGAGGCTGTCGGTTGTATTGTTTCAGGGTTCGGAAGTTCCAAGGACTCTGTATCAGCCGAGACCGAGACACTCGCGGTAGGCCTAGCTGCGGTTTCAGCCGAAACCGCGGCCCGCGTGTGTCGGTCCTTGTCTTTCCGTTTCTTGATTAAATGTGATGTCGGGGTTTCCGACGGCATTTTGTATGAAAAACTAGCCCCAAAAAACTCTTCTGCGAACTCCGACCGACGTCTAAGAGTGCGTCGGTTGAAGGAAGCGCAGACTGAGCAGGCCGAGACGTCGTGGTCTGGGCCTAAACAGGGGAGACAGTAAGAGTGGAAGTCCTTATGAGGTATTTGTTTCCCACAAGTTAAACAATTATTCACTTTTTCTGACATTGGCTGAGGCAAGAGAGAGTCCCCAACGGGGTACTTAGCTTTTGAAGTCTTCGGATAGCGAATTTACAGGAGCTGGCCGACCGGCACTTGCGAACTGCTTCTGCTTCGGGCACCACGCGGCAAGAAAGACTGAGGAAGATGGCGTCAGCTGACGCTTTTATATCCCAGGCGCTCTGACGTCGGGGAAGGGGTGACATCAGCCAACGCCGGACCCAGACTTTGGAATCCGGCCGACCGAAGGGCTGCCTGAGGCAGGACAACCCATATGTGATGACTGCAGATGCATCCTTGAAGGACATCACATTGATTTGCCTGAAGAATCATACACTGAAGACAGATTGCGAGAAGGGCGAGGGATCCCCACGATTACCTCCTGAAGATGTCTCCTTTGGATACATCCTGGAAATTTTGAAACTGAGAGGTGGTTGGCAGTCCAGTAATCCTAGGTTGGAGGAATGTGTGTACCTGCAGACCTTTGGAACCTGACAATCTACCTCCTGCATAACCCTGCCAGCTGATAAGCTCATTGAGTTGATTTCTCAATAGACATGGAAAGCCCCCGACACTACTGAACTGATACTCCAGAGACCAGACAAACCTTAGATAAACCCTTGTGAACCAAGGGCTTACAGGTAGATGCCATCATCATGGCAGCAGCCACCAAAAAGGAAATGGAAGATGAATATTCCACTATTCTTCCTCCTAATAGGGAGTCCAAGATGATCGATAGATTAGGGAAGCAAATTTATACTTCATCCTCTTTTACTTTACAGTCTTTGAATTACCTGGCACATTTTAAGAGATTTCAGAGGGATCTGATTAAACAACTTTCAGATACTCTCTCAGGAGCCATTTCTGAAAAAGTTTGGGACTCCGTAACTTCTCAACTGGCCACCCCGAATTCTATTTCCAGCTCATCCATGAAGCACATTTCTCATGCAGCAGAGGGACGACAAGAGCCATCATTTTAGGCATAACCTTGAGGAGACATGCTTGGATGTGTTTGTGTGACTTTGTGGAACCCTTCAAGTTTACATTTGTCAATGCTCCCCTTTGACTGCACTTCCTTGTTTGGGCCCAAAGTAAAAGACACACTCACTAGGTTTGAAAAGGATGGAAAGACTCTTTCTGCAGTGGGTGTACATTTTTCCACTCCTCAGAGATCTTTTTCAAGGAACTAGTGCATTGGTGGAAAAATGTGGTTCAAGAAGTCCCAAGTGTCCTTTCCTGACACACAAAGTGACAGCTCCCATGGGGCAGAGGGGGAATCTGCAATGGAAGACACCGCCCTCACGGCAGAAAGGTCTGTGGAAAGTACAGTTGTGTACACTTACCATAAATGTAGATGTTCGAGTGTATTCACTGCTGCAGTCATCACATTTGGGTTATCCCTGCCAGGGTAGCCCTTGGCCGGCCTGAATACCAGAGGCTTAGTATTTCTGCGTCAGTTGCTGTTGCTTCAGGACTGATGTCAGGTCATCAGTAGTATAAGGTAAGGCAGCCGATGCAATTACATCAGCTTTTCTTGCCCTGTCAGGAGCCCCCAAGTGGGAGCCAGGTTATGGTGGAAGAACCCCACCAGTAGAAAGTAAATACCAAAAAATTCCTTGTAAGAAGAGAGAGAGAGAAGGGGGGGATGGAGTGAGGGAAACCAGGACTGCAACAGTGAATACACTTGAACATTTACATTTATGGTAAGTGTACACAACTGTACTATATTCTTCATGTTTCACTGTTGCAGTCATCACATTTGGGTTGATTCCCAAATCTGAGGAAAAGGGGTGGAGACAGTCAAGAAGACTAGGGGCTGGCTAGGACGTCCTGCTAGACTGCAGTGGCAAAGCCTGCCCTGGATTTGGAAAAGATAGGCAGGTGGTAACGCTTGGTGAAAGTGTGAACAGATGTCCCGGTGGCAGCCTCCAGGCTGTCCCTGGTGGGGACTCCTCTGAGGAAAGCTGCAGAGGTGGAGGCTGCTGTGGTGGAGCGAGTCCTGACCCCCTTAGGGGGAGGTTTTCCATGTTGCTTGAAACAGAAATGGATGCAGTGTGCTATCCATTTGGAAACTGTTCGTTTGCAGATGGATTTGCTCTCTGCCCCTGCAGCAAAGCTAACCAGTAATTGATCAGACTTTCTGAATGATTTAGTCCTGTCTAGATAGAATCTGAGCTGTCTGTGCACATCTAGAGAGTACAGGATCCTTTCCCCCTTGTTTTGTGGGTTAGGGAAAAAGGTGGGCAAATGAATGGATTGGTTAAGAGCCACACTGGACACCACTTTGAGCATGAAGGATGGGTTAGTCCTGAAGGGATCCACAGCCACGAATGCTTGTAGGTCAGAGATTCTTCTGGCTGAAATGATGGCCAGAAGAAAAGCTGTCTTCCAGGAGAGAAATTTTAACTCTGCTGAAGATGCTGGTTCAAAGGGGGGCAGGGTGAGCTTTTCCACGTCCCAAGCTGGGGTAGGTGCTCTTCTGGGTGGCCTCAAGTTGCTAGCCCCTCTTAGGAATTGTTTCATCAGAGGGTGTGAGAAAACGGGGCTGCTCAGTGTGGAAATGAGCAGAGATAGCAGCGGCATGAATTTTAATATAGGAAAAAGAGAGACCACTGTGTAGCAAGTCAGTGAGGTAATCCAGGATGAGAGGTAGGGAGGGCTTTGCTGTGTTGGCTCCCTTAGCCTGAATCCAGGTGCAGAACCTTTTCCATTTGTCAGCATAAGACTTTCTAGTGCTAGGGCATCTGGCCTCACATATAACATCTAAATCCTGTTTACTGAGGTTGGCAGATTGATCAATGGTCAGGGAATAAGCCAGACTGCCAAACGGAGGGCCTGCAATCAGGGATACATGAATTCTCCTTCCCTCTGGGTCAGGAGGATTGGGGTCTGAGTGAGATGCCATGGTGGCAGAGAGGAAAGGCTGCACAGCAGTGGGTACCAGTGCTGGCGAGGCCAGTCTGGAGCAATAAGAATTGTCCTTGGTTTTTCCTCCCTTATTTTGAGCAGTACCCTGGTGATGAGAGGTAGTAGAGGAAATGCATAGACTGATAGATTGACCCAGGGGAAGGATAAGGCATCCACTTTCCAAGCCATGCAGTGATGCTCCCTGGTGCAGAACTTGCTGAGCTTGAGTTGGTGTGGGAGGCAAAGTGGTCGACCTTCGGGGTGCCCCATTTCTGAGTTATTAGGGTGAAGGTTCTTTTGTCTAGCTGCCACTTGTGTGGGTCCAGAATTTTTCTGCTTAAGTGATCTACCAGAGAGTTTAGAGAACCTGGCAGGAATTGTGCTAACAGGTGGAACTACATGGCAGAGGCTGTGTGCCAAAGGGTCATGGCCAGCCTGCATAGAGGGTAGGAGTGAGTCCCTCCCTGCTTGTTGATATACCACATCACAGTGGTGTTGTCTGTTTTAATCAGGAGAGCCCCTGGGGAGAGAAGGGGCCTGAAAGCTGTCAATGTGTGCTGGACAGCTAACATCTCTTTTTGGTTGATGTGCAGATGGATTTGCTGTGGGCTCCATTGGCCCTGTATGCACCTGCAGTCCAGGTGTGCACACCAGGCATAGTCTGGTGCATCTGTGGTGAGGGTCTGGGCAGTGGGGGATGGTGAGAAAGGTACTACCTTGTTGTGGGAGCATGCTGCTGCCCACCAAAGAAAATCTTTCCTTAGACAAGGTATCACTGATATAAGAGTTTCCAGGTCTTGAAAGTGTTGACACCAAAGGCTTTTTAGGAACCACTGAAGTTTTCTCATGTGCAGTCTGGCATATGGAATGAGTAGACTGCAAGATGCCATGAACCCCAGAGCTTGCAGGATTTTCCTTGCAGATAACTGGGGTCTGTTGACTAGTTGAGAGAAGTAGACTGTCAGGCAAGTTTGCTTTTCTGGTGTAAGGAATGCCATCTGGGATGCTGTGTCGAGGCTTTCTCCCAGGAATATAATTCTTTGGTTGGGTACTAGTTTGGATTTCGTTTCGTTGATAGTGTACCCTAGGGAGGTCAGTAGGGACTTTACAAAGGCCAAGTGCTTGAGCAGCTTTTCCTGTCTGCCTGAATTAGGCAGTCATCTAAGTATGGGTAAATATGGATATTCCTTGTCTTCAAAAGGCAATGGCGGGAGCCAGACATTTTGTGAAAACTCTGAGAGCAGTAGATAAGCCAAAGGGAAGTGCAGAGATCCTGCCCTGAAATGTAGATATTTCCTGCATGATTCCCTGATAGGAATGTGAAGTTAGGCCTCTTTTATGTCTAGGGTGGCTAGCCAAGCATCCTTGGAGAGCATGGGTAGCAGTTGCTGGAGGGTGAGCATTTTGAATTTTGGTATCACCAGGAAGGTGTTTAGAATGGATAGATCGAGGATGGGGTACCAGGTGCCCTCTTTTCTGGGTACCAGAAAAAGTCTGGAGTAGAAACCATGGCCTATCTGTTCTACAAGAACGTGCTCTATTGCCCTCATAGAGAGCAGGGAAAGGACTTTCTTTTTCACCTCTGCCCACTGGGTTGAAGGTAGATCTGGAACCCTTTTGGGTTTGGAAGAGTGTGGAAAGAAAATTTGTATCCCTGGGACACTAATGGCCCAGGTGCTTGTGTGAAAGGGCAGTTTTCCTCCTAGGAGTAAGTGCAGGTGGGCAGAGGGAGGGGGTGGGGGAGGAGAGTCATTGTGAGTTCTCACCATGAGGAGGTGGCTTAGAACTCCCTGGTTTGGCAGTGGAGGAATTCCACTGTTTTGATCTCTGCATTCCCTGTGGCTGCTGTCTGGGGGGGTCCGCTTCCCCAGGGTCTGGGCTGAACTGACCTGGTGGGAGCAGGAAAGGACAGGTGCTTGGAAGGGCAATGCCTGCTGAACCTGGGTGGCTGGACCTGTAGGAAATCCTTAACTGTCTGCAGAGATTTAGCTTTTTCTTCAATCTTTTTTAAGACCTCCTCTGCCTTCGTGACAAATAAGTTCTCTTTGTGCAAAGGTGCATCCAATAATTTAGATTTAACATGGTCTGGAAAGGACTGTTCCTTAAGCCATGCATGCCTTCTAAGGACAGAACCAGTGACTGCTGCCCTGCAAGAAGCTTCTAGGGCGTCAAAACCACAGTGTAAGGTGCGCTTAGTCACTTGAATTGCAGAATGCAATAACTCTTGTAACTCTTTAGATTCTGCACAAGCAGGAAAGGAAGACACTTCTTGTTTGAGGAGCTCCATGGTATGTTGCTGAAATTTTAGCATATGGAACTGGCAATTTAGTGCTCTGATAGCAAGAGTAGCAGAGGTGTATACTTTTTTACCCCATCTGTCTAGTGCTTGGGAATCCCTATCTGAGGGGGTGGGATTCTTAGCAGAGGTTGCTTTAATTCCTTTAAGTCCTTGAGAAATTAACTCAGGGTCAGCAGTAGGATTTTTGAAAAGAAATTTGTGAGAGTCAGGGACTCTGTAACATCTGTCAGGTTTTCTGGGTGCAGGAGGGAGGTTGTCAGGAGTCAAACTGGATTCCAGGAAAATATCGTCCACAACATCCAGGACTGCAGGAATGGCCAGGGGGTCTGTGCTGTGGAAGATCTAAGAATTCTCTCAGTCTCTTTTTAGACTGAGGGTAGTCCTGACATTCCCATTGGAAATGCTCCCTTAAGGTATAAAGGGTTTCCCCAAAGGAAAAGTCCTCGGGTGTAGAGGCTGAAGGAATGGAATCCTCTGCATCAGAATCCTTATAAACAGAGTGGGGTTGCATGTCTTCATATTCAGATGCATCAGAGTCATCAGACTAGTGTTCAGACAAAACTACTGGGGATAGATCTCTTTTAGAAGGGGTAGCTTGGCTTCCACTGATCAGCTTGATAAGGTCTTCTGCCATTTTAAGCATTTGTGACGGCGGCAAGAAAGCAGGTGCCTGAGATTGGGTCGTCGGTTTCTTGGGTGTGGTTTGTACCCTGGGCCTTGGAAACTCGGTAGTTTTTGAAAGAACGGTAGGCGCGAAAGAGGTCGGTTTGTTCGAGAATCGGTAGTGCGAAGTACTTCCTCGGAAGCTGGTGCCTGCTCAGTGGGTCCGGTGCCATCCAAGGGAGAGATAACCGCAGGATGCTTAGTCGAAGAGTTTTGCAAAATACAGGACTCCGAAAGGGTCTTGGTAGCAGCCTGCGAATCCACAGAAGCGGGCTTCAGGGGCTGCAAAAGCACCTCACTGAGGACCGGAGAACTAACTAGCTTAATGGAAGTGTTGGTAGGTTTGGACCCGTGTCGTCTGTCTCTGACTTTATCCTTATGTTTTTTTTCGGAAGATCTGCTGTCGGATGGCTTACTGAAGCCATATCAGAATTCAAGGACTGAGAGCGAAAATATCTAGCTACAATAAGGGCCCAATGACGTACAGTTCTGGCATTAAACAAAGCAGGAAGGTGACAGCGAGGGACGTCGTGGTCTTGGCCTAAACAAGTGAAGCAGTAAGAATGAAAGTCTCAGTGTGGTACTTGTTTTCCACAGACGAGACAATTGTTAACTTTTTCTGACATCGGTTAGTGCAAGAAAAAAGGATCCCCAATGAGGTACTCCACTTTAGAAGACTTCAGCTTCAATTCAGAAGACAAAACTCAGGTAGCGGTCGACCGGCGCTCGTGCGAACTGCTTCTGCTTTGGGCTCCTCGGCAAGAAAGACTGATGTAATGATGTCGCCTGCCTTACTTTATACTACTGACGACAGTCCTGAAGCAACAGCAACCGACGCAGAAATACTAAGCCTCTGGTATTCGGGCCGACCAATGACTACCCTGGCAGGGATAACCCAAATGTGACGACTGCAACAGTGAAACATGAAGAACATCCAAGGTTTCCAAGACTCGTAATTCAGTTAACCTTTCCAGTGCTCCTGAAATCAGGCCCGAGTGCCCTCCCGTGGAAGCAGTCGTGGATTGTTTTTCCCTGCACCAGAGACCCTGCTTTCGTTGAAGGTTGGGCGTCGGGCAGGCAACTTGGCACCGTAAAAATCTACTGCCAATCATTAGCGGACCGGAGTTCCACTGTGGCAACCTCTAACTGGGAAAAGATGGAAGAAGTCGTCTTACATACAAATAGCATAGCAAATTGAAGACTTAAAATCTGATAGATATTAACAGTGAGAAGGAAAAAAAAAACATAAGGTAGTCATACGATTTAAATTCAATGCTCATTACATATGCAATTAAAATTTTAAAATCAGCTAGACATCCCTTTTCTTCCCCTCAGCCCAAGGCCACAGTAACCATGAACGCCTGTTTGCTGGGGTGGGGGGCACGGCAGTTGAAGGACAGTCCAAGGCAGTTGGTCCCCTGTAGAGGCCTCGTTACACATCGCTGTTCTAGAGATGAGGGCAGTGCTCTTAGCGTTGCAAGCCATTCAGGATGCCCCCCCCCCCACTGGAACAACTGCAATTCAAACAGACAACATGTCAGTAGTCTGGTATATCAACAAACAAGTAGGAACCAGGTCTTATCCACTATGTTGAGAAGCCCTGAGAATTTGGCAATGGGTGATCTCATCAAATCACTTTCTAATAGCAATGCACATTCCAAGGCTAAGGAGTTCTGTCTGTGTTACTTGGTTGTTGAAATATTTAGAAAAATGTGAAAATTATATCTAAATAAATTAACATCATAAAACAACAGTTAATATCTCTTTACCTGCACTAGACAGAATACAAATATTAATGCAGTTAAATTTGCCATGGCGTAAGCTTTAAAATTAAATATTTTAAAAGCTTGTACATGGCATGGTATTGGACTTATTAATGCAAATATAAATAAGCAATATTTCACACTTAAAGACGTCAGTAGGCGTTAACTGCAGATTCACCTGGAGGAATTAGTCGGATATAATGAGTTAACGCACCACTGCCTGAAATACAGTTTTCACCAAGGAAAATGAATCAAGACTTCTAATCAGTATGATAAATATCATCTCGAATTACTCATTATTCTTCCACTCAGCCTTCAAAAAGGGCTTTTGATGTAGCTGGACTTTCAAATATCTTCTGTCTTGCTTGAATTATTGTTATAGACACAAGAGAACCACTCAAGATTTTTTTTTCTCCATGTGAGTCAATGAGAGGCCATTTTTTTGAAAATCAGTGAGTAAAAGTTGTGTATATCTGAAACTGTTCATCCAAGTACCAAGAAATCAGGCATGTTTACTGTATTACCTGCATTTTCATGTACAGCTCACCATTTTGTACACTGGATAACCTAACTGGAAGTTATTACCATGCAAAATTCTGTCCCATACAACAAAATCATGTTAAGCCTGTACACTACATGTATAGGTGCAGATTTATATCTATACATGCAGATGCATACTCAGTTGTAAACTACTGCTTTAACACAGTCATTTATTTAATTAATTATTAATCAGTAGTAGGGCAGATGGTTTTAGACACTTTTCAGCTACAATCCAGGGCACTGTCTCAACGGTACAGAGTAGTAATAAAATGTGATGTATATACATTGTATAAAGTACAGTTGTGTAACACTTGCCATAAATGTAGATGTTAGAGTGTATTCACTGTTGCAGTCATCACATTTGGGTTATCTGCTTGCAGTAGCCCTCAGTTGGCCTGATTAAAGTCTTGGGTCCTACGTCGGTTGCTGTCTCATCTTCCAATATGTCAGGTAGTCAGGCGTACAAAGCATGCAGCAGATGCCATTATATCAGTTTTTCTTGCCCCAGGCGTCAGGTGCCCCCCAATGGGAAGCAATTAAATATATATATATATATATATATATATATATATATATATATATATATATATATATATATATACGTATGTATGTGTCTTCTGGCTTTTCCCGGTTAGGGGTCGCCACAGCGGAGCTCCGGTCCGCTAAAGAATGGCAGTTGATTTTTACGTACCGGCTTGCCAGGCCTGACGCACAACCTTCAACGAAGGTACGCCCATTCACGCATGTCTCCACGCAGAAGACACTCTAGCTGAGAATCGAACCGGACAGCATCTTACTGTGAGGCGACAATGCTACCGCAGCACCATACACACACACATATATATATATATATATATATATACACACACACACACACACACACACACACACATAGACACGATGGTACACCTCTAACACAAAAGCAAATACACCAAAAAGCTTTTAAGCATAGAAAAAGAGAGTAGAGATATAGCCAAAAGTCAGGGGGCTGGAGGGAGGGTAACCAGGACTGCAACAGTGAATACACTTGAACATCTACATTTATGGTAAGTGTACACAACTGTACTATGTTCTTCATGTTTCACTGTTGCAGTCATCACATTTAGGTAGATTCCCAAAGCTAAGGATGGGAGGAGGAAATCAGCTATAAGGCCCTGAAAGACTGCAATGGCAAAGCCAGCTCTGGATTTAGAGAAAATAGGCAAATGGTAATGCTTGGTGAAAGTATGTACAGAACTCCAGGTAGCAGCTTCTAGGATGTCCCTGGTAGGGACATCTCTGAGAAAGGCTGTGGAGGTAGATGCAGTCCTGGTTGAATGGGATCTAATGCCCTGTGGGATAGGTTTTCCATGGTGCTTATAACAGAAATGAATGCAATGGCCTATTCCATTTAGAAATGGTTTGCTTTGAAATAGCCTTCCCCTCTGCCCCTGCAGCAAATGCCACCGGCAGTTGTTCAGATTTCCTTTCAGGTTTAGTCCTATCCAAGTAAAATCTCAGTTGTCTGTGTACATCTAAGGAGTACAGTATGTGTTCCCCTTTGTTCTGTGGATTAGGAAAGAAGGTTGGCAAATGAATGGACTGATTGAGAGCCACACTGGAAACCACCTTGGGCATGAAGGAGGGATTGGTCCTAAAGGTTATCCTGTTTTTCCACCTGAGAAATGGTTAAGAAATTACTTACAGTTTCAGAGCAGTCCTTGGTCACTTCTGATCGTTTCTTAAACACAATCTTGTCTTTGCTTTGGCTCATTAGCAGCAGTACAAAAGAACTGCCTGCTCACACCCTTGTTCTCCCCCTCCCCCTTCTCTGTTTATTACCTTAAGCCAATCCCAAAGTTAATAAATATTACCTGTGGCAGGCACCATTTTTAAAACTACAACCACCCTTTGTCACTATCATATGTTCATATCAGTTTACTCTGTTACCTGATTGTTTCCAGCCCCCTCTTAGGAGCAACTAACGGGGTCTCTACCCACTTTGCTTCCCACCCTGCCTCCTATTCCCTCCTGTCCCCAGTGGTCCTACCTTTATTACACTCACAAACCCCTCCCATCTTTCCAATAGCCAACTACAGCGCTAACCCAACACTACCTCCTCCTTCTTCCAGTTACTATCACACCTTCTCAACTAACATGTACAAGCATACCTTACCTATGCTCACTGTATGCACTCTCCTTGCATATCTCACATCCTACCAAAGCTCCATCACTCCCCCACTCATCCACTACCACTGTACTCCTACTACTCACACCACCACTCATGTCTCACCCTCACTCAGCTCCCCTCCCACCAACTCAAGAACCATCCCTATGCACCCCCCACATATTCTACCAACTATATTACTCAAACATAAAGCATCCCTACAACTTAACATAGTAACCCTCCCACCATACCTATTACCCACAGAGCACAATCATAAGTTTCCCTAATAAACAAACACACTCAAAAACAGAGAAAACTAATAACCTCATGCATATCAAAACTAGCCCTAAGTGGAGACATCCACCCCAACCCTGGCCCTACCACCTCCAACCCCGATCCTCAAAAGACTAGAAACCACAACTTCTCCCATATCACAGCCAACAGAAAGCCAAGTGAACTCCTTCTACTAAGCCTAAATATATCCAAAGTCCATGAACTCCATGCCACCATAGCCTTGTACTCCCCAGATATGGTCATCCTGACAGAAACCTGGCTAAAACCTCACATTACCAGTGAGCAAATACTCCCTACCAGTTACGGCATACTAAGAGTAGACCAGCTAAACAAGAAAGAAGGTGGTGTAGCTACAATACTTAAACAGCATCTAAACATCCAGATCTTAAAATCATCAGCTCCACAAATAGGCAATGAAGAAATAATATATACCAACGTCAAAACAAAACCATCAACATAATTGGATGCTACTTCCCACCTGGCCAAAACATCCCTCCACTAGAAAACCTCCTCAGCTGGTCTACCTACCATCTCCCCCAAGAAATTATAATTTTAGGTGATTTCAATATTGACTGGCAATCCTGTTCTGGCAACCATCCAACCCCATCATGTAAACCTTCGTGGCTTCACCCAACTAGTCCAGTCGCCAACCAGTATAAATAAAAACTCCAGCAAGCACACAACCCTGGACTAGATACTAGTCAGTAAGAGCCCCCAGTCATACATAACAGGCTGCTTATCAGATAGCCTCAGTGATCACTCCCCAACATTCCTATTCAATATCTATACCAAGCTAAACCTGTCATCTACCGTGAAATACATAAAAAACTAAACTTTAACCCACTCACATTCATCTCTTCCCTCAAAGAATGTAACTGGGCATCCTCTAAAGTACCTCAGTCTTGATGACGCAGTTGAATTTTTTAATACTGCCTTCCTGAGCATCCTTAATTACCATGCCCCCATAAGACTTTCGAGAACCAAAGCACAACCCACCCCATGGCTACAGAAAACCACTAAGTCAGAAATGAAAAACAGGGATAAAGCCTGGGAGCACTGGTGCAAAACCAAAACCCCCTCAACTAGACAGAAATTCTTAGAACTACGCAATAGAGTCAAAAAGCTAATAAAACAGGACAAATTCCAATACTACCAGTCTGCCCTAGACTCCTCCCAACACAGCCCCAAACAATTCTGGTCCTCCATAAACTCCATCCTCCACCCAGGTAAAGTCAGTACTCCTCCTCCTAACATCCCTCACTCCTCCGAAAATATTGCTACCTCATTCAACACACACTTCACACAAACCATACTATCACTAGCTAAACAACACAACCCCCTTCCCCTCCAACCCACACCTTCAACTAGTAATCTCCCCACTGTCTTCTCTTTTTTCTCCGGTACCTACGTTCAACATAAAAAAACTTTTAACTAAACTTAAGCCCACCAAATTAGCAGCATACAACCTCCCAAGTGAATACCTACAAATCGCAGCTGATGCTCTGGCCTACCCAGTATCCATCTTGATTAACCGATCTGTGTCTAAAAGTTACATTCCCACACTGTGGAAAGTATCACATATAATTCCTCTCCACAGAACTAACCAGTTATCGCCCCATAGCTATTCTCTCTCCACTCTCCAAAATACTAAAGAGATGCATACACTCTCAGGTCTCAGACTACCTCCTTACTAACAACCTCCTTTCCAGTACTCAGCATGTTTTCCGCACCACCACTGCCTTACTCTCCTTTACCAACACTATCCTTCAGCATAAAACAACGGCTATCTCCTCCTCTGCTTTCCTAGACCTACCTAAAGCATTTGACATGGTCCCAGACAAACAACTCATCTCTGTCCTCAATAACCTATCCTCCTCTCAATCAGTCACCAACCGGTTTCAGAGTTACCTGTCTGACCGCCAACAATTCGTTGTATTGCAGAATGACACATCTCCCCAACTACCCGTCTCCATAGGGGTTCCCCAAGGATCCTACTCTTCTCTGTTTAAACCAATAATCTGGCCTCTGCCACCAAACATGGCACACTCATAAAATACGCAGATGACTCAAACATCATCTGCTCAGCCCAGTCCCTACCCAAACTGCAAAAAGTCACACAGGAAGCCTTTTCCTCTGTTGAAACTTGGTTATCCGATGCCCAATTAATACTCAACCCAAACAAAACTAAACTACTCATCTTCCAACCCACCAAACATACTCAAAACAACTCTCACTTTAACATCACAGCAAAAGACACCACCACTATATACCCAACTGAACACACCAAATTGCTAGGAGTGGAAATAGACAAACTAAAATTTGACATTCACATATTCATGACCATAAAAAAGTCCACAAAAAACTAGGAGCATTATACAGAAATAAGCAACTTCTCACCAAAGCAGCAAAGATTTCAATAGCAAATTCCCACCTTATCTCCACCCTACTTTATGCCTCTCCAACTTATACCAATCTAAGGCAATGCGATCTAAACAAGCTAGAGACCTGCTACAACAAAATTGCCAAATTCGCCACAGGGGCATCCTACCATAGTCACCACTGTCTCTCACTTGCTGAACTGGGCTGGCTTTTACTTCCTGACCTCCTTCAATGGTATCAACTCTCACTCGCCCACAAACTAGTAAACCATCCACTAAATGTTCCATCCCTCCAGAATCTACTCCAACCCTATCGCACCACCAGACCACTACGACCCAGCAACAAAAATCACTTGCAGATCACTAAAGCCAATAACTCTGATGGTGAAGTACTATTCTCTTGCGCCATAGCCAAATTACGGAACTCCCTCCCACCCACAATTACCTCCATACCATCATGCACCCACTTCAAAACTTTACTAAAAGTGCATCTAAAAACATGCTGACTATGCCCTTGCAACTCCCACTCTAATATCACCCACCCCATCCAACCACTACCTTTCTTTCCACTCCACTAACTATCTTGATTATAGCAAGCTCAGATGTTCATAAGCCTAGTACTTATTATATAGCAGGAACTTCTTATTGTAACATTAGTTAATGTCTGTTATGTACTTCGCAGTTAAAGATTCTAGTTGTCTACTGATGTACTATGTTCTTCATCTGTAAATATGTTTGTAATTAATTGCTATGTTAAATTGTCAATCGTTATGTAATCCAATGTAACTACTGTCTATTTTAACTGTGGAGCTTTTCTCCACGGGCCTCAGCTGAAAATGGACCTACGTCCAGTCGGACACTCCCAGTCAACAAATGTAAATAAATAAAATAATAAATAAATAAATAAATAAATAAAGACAGGAATTTCAACTTTGCACTTGCAGCTGGCTCATAAGGAGGAAGAGTGAGTTTTTCCAATAAAAAATTAAGGTCCCAGGCTGGAGTTGGGGCTCTCCTGGGTGGTCTTAAGTTTTTTTGCCCCCTGAGGAACTGTTTGAGCAGTGGATGAGAGAAGAGGGGTGGATCTGTGTTGTAATGAGCTGAAATGGCTGAGGCGTAATTTTGATGGAGGAAAAAAAAAAGGCCCTTGTGAAGCATCTGGAGAATCTGAGGTAAGTTGGGCGATGCTGTGGCCATCCCTTGAGTTTGGTTCCAGGCACAGAATCTTTTCCATTTTTCAGCATAAGATTTTCTAGTACTAGGCCTCCTTGCCTCAAAATGACACCCAACACTTGTTTACTGAGGGATGGTTATGGAGAAATTAGATAATTAGCCAAGCTGCCAGGTTCAGGGTTTGAAGCTAAGGGTGCAGAATCTGGCTGTCCTGCTGAGACAGCAGGGTAGGGATCTGAGGCATGTGCCATGGAGCCAACAGTTACACACTGCACAAGAGGGGGTACCAGTGTTGGCGCGGCCAGTTTGGTGCACTCAGTATCGTCCTTGGTTTGTCCTGCTTGATCTTTAGTAGTACTTTTGGAAAGGAGTGGCAGAGGGGGAAAGGCATACACTGATAAATTTGTCCAGCTGAAGGACAGAGCATCCACTTTCCAAGCTAGTTTGTGGGGAACTCTTGTGCAGAATTTGTCCAATTGGTAGTTCTGGGGAGAGGCAAACAGGTCTATATCTAGGCTCCCCCATTTGTGTATCAACATGTTGAAAGTCTTAGGTTCCAGTTTCCACTCGTGTGGGTCCATGAGATTTCTGCTTAGTTCGTCTGCCAGTGTATTTAGCCTCCCTGGCAGGAACTGAGCTTGTAGATGCACTTGGTAGTTCAAGGCTGTGTTCCACAGAGCCATGACTAGTCTGCAGAGGGGGTAGGAATGGGTACCCCCCTGCTTGTTAATGTACCACATATAACAGTGGTGTTGTCAGTCTTTACCATTAACTGTCCTGGAAGAATGCGGTCCTTGAAGGCTGTCAGTGCATTCTCTACAGCTAACATTTCTTTTTGATTGATATGCAGGTGCATTTGACTTGGGCTCCATTTACCCTGAATGCACTTCCCTGCCAGGTGAGCCCCCCATGCATAGTCTGATGCATCTGTTGTTAGGGTTTGGGTGGCAGGGGGTAGAGTGAATGGTAGTCCCTTGTTAAGGTGGCAGGCCTCTGCCCACCAAAGGAATTCTAACCGTAGGCAAGGTATGACAGGAATCATTGCTTCTAGATCCTGAGAATGTTGACACCATAGGCTTTTTAGATACCATTGTAGTTTCCTCATATGCAGTCTTGCATATGAAATTAGTAGAATGCAGGAGGCTATGAACCCCAAGGCTTGTAGTATTTGCCTTGCAGATAGCAGAGTCTTTGTGGCCATTAGTTTGAAATAAGTTGTCAAATGAATTTGTTTCTCTGGCATGAGGAAAGCCATCTGGGAAGTTGTGTTCAAGTTTGCTCCCAGGAATATAATTTGTTGACAGGGTATCAGATGATATTTCTTTTTGTTTATGGTGTACCCCGGACAAGTGAGCACTTTTTGTACAAATGCCACATGATTCAAAAGTATGTCCTGGATTTCTGCCTGAATTAGACAATCATCCAGGTATGGAAATATTTGAATTTTTCTTTGCCTGCAAAATGCAATCACTGCAGCTAAGCACTATGTGAATACCCTGGGTGCAGTAAATAAGCCAAAGGGCAGTGCAGAGAACGGATACTGCTTGTAGCCTGCTTTGAAGCGTAGGTATCTTCTGCAAGATTCCCTGATTGGGATGAGCAGGTAGGCTTCCTTTAGATCCAGTGTTGCCAACCAGGCATCTTTGCCTAGTGTAGGAAGCAACTGGTGAAGAGTTAGCATCCTGAATTTTGGAATCACCAAAAAAGTGTTTAAGATGGATAGGTCCAGGATAGGACGCCATGAATTGTCTTTTCTGGGTACCAGGAAAAGTCTTGAGTAGAAACCTTGTCCCTTTTCCTCTTCTGGTACAGTTTGAATAGCCTTTAAGCTTAAGAGAGAGAGTACTAGCTTTTGAGCCTCTGCCCACTGATTTGGGGGTAGATCTGGCCAACCATTTGGGGATGGTAATGTGTGGAAGTGAAATCTGTATCCTTGGGAAACTATATTTAAAACCCATTTGTCCTGGGTAATGAGTTCCCAGCTTTTGGCCTGCAGAGCAATCTTTCCCCCTAAAGGAGCAGACAGTTGAGAAGTGCTTGGAAGTTTTAAGGTTAAGTCATTGAGACAGCTTGCCATAGGGGGGAGTCTTAGTACTCCCTGATTTGGAAGTGGAAGCCCCCCACTGCTTAGTCCTGTGCGTACCCTGGGACTGAAACCTGGGGGTTCTGCTTGTTCTGATTTTGGACTGAGAAGGCCTAGAAGAGGCAGGAAAGGATCATTTCTTAGAGGGCCAATGCCTACTAAATCTTGGAGGCTGTATTCGTAGGAAATCCTTAACAGTTTGCATGGATTTAGCTTTTTCCTCCATCTTTTTAAGAATTTCTGCTTTGTTGCCAAAAAGGCAAACCTGATTTAAGGGAGCATCCAACAATTTAGCTTTAATGTGATCTGGCAAAGATTGCTACTTAAGCCAAGCATGCCTTCAAAGTACAGACCCAGTGACAGCAGCCCTGCAAGATGCTTCTAATGAATCAAAAAGTACAGTTTTGTACCTACCATAAATGTAGATGTTCGAGGATTCCATTGCTGCAGTCCTGACTATTGGAGATGTCAGAAGACCCAAAAGACAAGTCCCAAAACAACCTGCACCAAAACCATGTAAAATATATACAACAATATATGTATATAAAAATATAACATCTACATTTATGGTAGCTGTACTATGTTCTTGGTCTTCCATTGCTGCAGTCAAAGCAGAGGTAAGGGAGGCTGGCCAGCCCTAGTCTTAGAGTATATAGGAAGGTGATAATGCCTAGAGAAAGTATGCACTGAACTCCAAGTAGCTGCTTCCAGAATATCCTTAGTTGCCAAGCTGGTATCTCCTTGCCATGATGGGAATAACAAATGCAAAAGCCAATCCACCTAGAAATAGTTTGTTTTGACACAGGCTTGCCCTGTGAACTCAAAGCAAAAGAAACAAGTAACTGCTGAGACTGCCTAAAATCCTTAGTCCTGCTCAAATAATAACCAATTGCCTGTGTACATCTAAAGTGTGCAAAATCTTTTCCCCTTTATTTTGAGGATCTGCAGGCAAATGAATAGTTTGGTTTAAAGCCACACTAGAAACCACCTTAGGCATAAAGGAAGGAATGATACCCTGTCCTTATGGAAAATCAAAAAGGCTCTACTGCCATAAGGGCCTGCAACTCAGACACCCTTCTTGCAGAAGTAATAGCCAACAGAAAAGCAGTCTTCCATGACAAATATTTCAATTCAGCAGTAGCTGCAGGCTCAAAAGGTTGTAGAGTAAGTTTTTCCAACACAAAATTGAGATCCCAAGCAGGAGTAGGAGCTCTATTGGGGGTCTTATATTCTCTCAAATTAGGCTCTGAAATCTCCAAGTCTTTGCTGTACTCCAAAATAAAATTCTGAGATAACAGATGAGCTTCTACCAGAACTCCGTAGTAGTGGGTACCAGTGTTGCGAGGCCAATCTGGAGCTATCAAAATCATCCTTGGTGGTTTAGTGGAGAAGCAGACAGGTATGTCTGAGTTCCCCATGACACTGTCAGTTTCTGAAATACATGAAGATCCAGTTTCCACATGGGGGATCCATGATTTGTCTGCTTAACACATCTGCTAAGACTTGCTCTGGCCGGGTCACAGAGAGTCCCTTGTTTAGGTGACATTCCTGAGCCCCACCACAAAAATCCTTTTGAACAGACTCTTTTGTTTGTCCGGGTAAAAAAGGCCATCTGGGCTGCTGTATTCAGTCTTACAGATGCTGTAGAGGTCTTCCCTTTTCTTGAGCCAGAATCAGGCAGTCGTCCAAGTAAGGATAGATTTGAATTTCCAGCTCGAACCGCAGATACTTTCTGCTGCTTAGCCTTATAGGCAGCCCAGCAGAGGTAAAAGCTGTTGTAACGTCAACATCTTGAACTTGAGAATCATAAGCAGATATGTCAGCAGGCCCCATTTGAACCTGCCTTAAACTTGGTGCTGCTGCCCTTAAAAAAATCTTTAACAGTTTGCATGGGCCTTTGTCTCCATTTTCTTTAAAACAGCTTCCAAGGCAGTGAACCAAACAACATCCAAGACTGTAAAGGAGTCCAAAAATCCCTTGTCTTAACATGCTCAGCTAAATTCTGATCCTTCAACCAGGCATGCCTGCGAAGAACAGAGCTGGTAGCAGCCCACCTCGAGGAGGCCTGTACAGCATCAAAGCAAATGCTTACCCACTTGTTTCAACACATGAGACAAAAAATCCAACTCTTTACACTCCACCTTCCTACCAAAGACATCCACCTTAGAGCCACATTGCAAAATATGTTTTCCAACCTGTTTAGCAGAATGCATTAAATCCTGTAAATCTTTATTTTCAGCACAGTCAGGAATCAACATCATTTTCTGTTTAAGCAATCCAATAATATGTTGCTGATAATTTAACATGCGAAACTGACAGTTTAAGGCCCTAATGGCCAAGGTTGCAGAAGTGTATACCTTCTTACCCCTATCTATCCAGCGCTCTGGAGTCTCTATCGGAAGGGGTAGGATTTCTGGCAGTAGTAGCCTTAATGCCCTTGGGTCCCTGTGAAATGGTCTCAGGATCCGCAGTAGGGTTTTTAAAAATGAACTTGTAAGAGTCAGGAACCCTGTAATATTTATCAGATTTTCTGGGAGCAGGAGGTAAAGAATCTGGGGCCAAACTAGATTCCGAAAAGGCATCACCAACAATGTCTAGACAGGAGGGATAGCTAAAGGCTTGTGTTGAGGCAGGAGTAAGAAATCCCTATGCCTCTTTTTAGAATCAGAGTAATCCTGGCTTTCCCAACGGAAATGCTCCCTAAGAGTATGCAAGGTTTCACTAAAAGAGAAATCCTCTGGAGGGGAAGCAGAGGGAATAGAGTCCTCTGCATCAGAATCCTCATAGGTAGATAAGGGTAAATCCTGGTCATCAGAAGAAACAAATTTCAGAATCCTGGTCAGAAAAGTCATAAGCAAATTCAGTCCTAGGTCTCTTAGAAGGGGAGGGTTGGCTTCCCCTGATTAAAGTAATAAGGTCTTCAGCCATTCTTAATTGTTTTTTAGGCATAGAGGCCTGAGCATGCGGTCTGGGTGTTAGTTTTCTAGGCATGGTTAGAGTTTTAGGTCTTAAAGAAGAAGGTGGCGTTGGTTTAATGTGCAAGTTAGTAGGCCTGAATACACCCTCAGAAGCCGGTGCCTGCACAGCAGCTCCGGACAGCATACCTGACTCCGAATGGGTCTCAGTAGAGGCTTGCGAATCTGAAGTAGTGGGTATCAGGGGCTGCGAAAGCGCTTCACTGAGTACCGGCAAACTGGCGACTGGCTTAGGAGAAGTGTCGTCATCAGCTTTGGACCTAGGCGGCCTGTCTCTGACTTTATCTTTGCATTTTTTTGGAATGTCAATAGTTGGATGGCTTACCAAAGACATATATGGATAATTGAACCGAGAACCGAAATATTTAGAAGCATAAATATACCTACAATGGATAGTTTGTTGGTTAAATAAAGCACAAAACTGACAGCGAGGTACGACGTGGTCAGGGCCTAGGCAAAGAATACAGTTCAAATTAAAATCTTTATGAGATATTTGCTTTCCACAAGAAATGCAATTATTAACTTTTACTGACATCGGTAAAGAGCAAGAAAAAGTTTCCCCAATGGGGTACTTAGCTTTAGTTGAAAACTTTGGTTCTGAAACTCGAAAACGAAAATTTCAGGAGTCTGCTGACTGGTACTTACGAATTGCTTCTGCTTTGGGCACCGCGCGGCAAGAAAGACTGATGTAATGGCGTCGGCTGCATGCTTTATACCCCTGACGTCACAGAAGATGAGACAGCAACCGACGCAGGACCCAAGACTTTGACAATCAGGCCGACTGACTGCTACTGCAAGCAGATAACTCAAATGTGACGACTGCAACAGTGAAACACGAAGAACATCTGGATAATTCATTATTTTATTTTATACTACATAAAGCATAACTATACACACCTCATGAGATCATTCATTCAAAAAAGATTAGATAAATAAATAAAAATGCTTAAACCTTAAACTTACATGAAAATAAGTTAGTTATAAAACAAGAAAAAAGACAATCCCTAACAAGTGTATGCATCATATACATAGTTAACTAATATAGTCTACTAAATAAATGAACTACCAAACAAAATAAAACAGTCAAGACAGTTATTCCTACAATGCAGTAAATGCTGCAGTATGACTTCCTCACATACTCCAAAACAAACCCCATACTGTTACAGCTGCAGAAGTACAAATGCTTAACTTAATGAATTTTGTAAGTAAATTCCACCAGTAAAAAAACTGAAACTCACTTACTTGCCAGCTCCAGTGATACCTGGGGATGAAAACCTGACTATGAACTGGGTGGCCTGAGTTTGATTAGCAGCTATGGTGCATGACAGGAGTGACAGGGAAGAATGGACATGCCCATCCTTGGGGTAACCAGATGCACACTGCCATAAGCCCATGGAAGAGAGGCACCAATGTGAATGCAAAGCTACGTGTGGGTGTTAAGCCACTATCAGGTGACAGCCTTCAACATGAGTGCACATACTCACATGAAGGAATTGTGGACCTCCACGGTGACAAGGATTGCATGTTCCCATGCCAGAAGTGGGGTTAGACGAATTATAAATGGCCTCATTGCCATGATGTAGGTTAATGCATAAAGCATTACCATGGCTACATGAATGATGGCCCCCATCTAAACAGCTCTCACCTTAGGTTCTGAGTTAAATCTACTGGTAACGGAATAAATTGGAGTATTGAAAGTCAACAGACATGGGGGCAAAAGACATATAGAAAAAAAAACCTCACTTACTTGATCTTTTGTGCGAGAAATGCATTTTTTAATTACATCTGCCTCTAAGGTTGTCCGCTGATGTATCTCAACATTTTCATAATATTTGGACAGCCTTGTTTGTCCTTGTTTATTCACCATAAGGAAAAATTTAATCATTTTTGGATACTTCTCCAGTTCAAGGTACAGTCCATTAATAAAATACTGAAAGAAGAAAAAAAAGTGAAAGGTTGCATTTGAAAACTGGAACAGACATTGGAGTAGTACGTATCATACATCATAGCAGCATCTTATCAATATTATTTTAATCAAAAATAATATCTTCACTATAGAACTCACTAGTAATACATTAAGCTTATTTTCCATATACCAACATTTTTTTTCTTGTCAGCAGAACGAGAAGCTTGTGACTTGCAGTGGCAGAAGTCAAGTAGGACAGAATCACTTTTGGGGACCTGGGGGCTGTACTTCTAATAAGAAAAGTACAGTTGTGTACCTACCATAAATGTAGATGTTAGAGTGTATTCACTGTTGCAGTCATTACAATTGGGTTATCCTGCTGGCAAGCTACCCGCAGTCAGCCTGAATTCCAAAGTCTAGGTCCGGCATCGGTTGCTGTCGCCTCCTTCCTGACGTCAGTGTGCCAGGGGTATAAAAGATGCAGCCATTTTCCTCAGTTTTTCTTGCCCCAGATGTCAGGTGCCCCCAAAAGGGTAGGCTAAAAATATGTCAATAAAGCATACATGCACCAAAGTAAATTACTCTTTCCTCTACCAGCAAATACACCACATAGGTTGTATAGAATAGAGAAGTACAGATAAGTTCAAGCAAAGATAAGGGGGATGGTGGGTGGGTAACCTGGACTGCAACAGTGAATACACTCGAACATCTACATTTATGGTAGGTACACAACTGTACTATGTTCATAGTGTTTCACTGTTGCAGTCATTACAATTGGGTTGAATCCCAAAGCTAAGGTTGGGAGGCTGGAGCTAAACAGGATTAGGAGCGGCTATGAGGCCCTGCAAAACTGTAGTGGCAAAGCCTGCCCTGGATTTAGAGTAGAGTGGTAAGTGATAGTGCTTTGTAAAAGTGTGCACTGAGCTCCAGGTTGCAGCCTCTAAAATGTCTTTGGTTGGTACTCCTCTGAGGAAGGCTGCTGAAGTGGCTGCTGCTCTGGTTGAATGTGGCCTAATGGACTTAGGCACTGATTTGCCATGTTGTGAATAGCAGAAACAAATGCAGTGGCCTATCCACTTTGAAATAGTCTGCTTTGAGATAGCTTTTCCTTGTAATCCTGTAGCATATGCCACTAGTAATTGCTCAGTCTTTCTGAAAGCTTTGGTTCTGTCCAGGTAGAACCGTAGCAGTCTGTGTATGTCCAAAGAATGCAGAAGTCTCTCACCCTTATTCTGTGGATTTGGATAAAAGGTAAGTGAACAGTTTGGTTAAGGGTCACACTGGACACCATCTTAGGCATAAATGTTGGGTTTGTCCTAAGAGAAACCCTATCTGGATGGAAAATGATAAAAGGCTCCACAGCCATGAGTGCCTGTCGCTCTGAGACTTGTCTTGCAGAGGTTACTGCTAGGAGCAGAGCTGTTTTCCAAGATAAAAATTTTATATCGGCTGTAGCAGCTGGTTCAAAAGGAGGCAGAGTGAGCTTTTCCAAGACATAATTGAGATCCCATGCAGGTATTGGTGATCTCCTTGGAGGCCTTAAGTTTTTGGCTCCTCTGAGGTACTGCCTTAGTAAAGGATGAGAAAAAAACAGGTGGCTCTGTATTGTAAAGAGCTGAAATGGCAGAGGCATGAATCTTAATTGATGAAAAGGATAGGCCTTTGTCCAGCATCTCAGTTAAGTATTGCAAAATCTGAGGAATATTTGGTGCAATCGTGTCAATTCCTTGTGCCTGGTTCCAAGCACAGAATCTCTTCCATTTTTCAGCATAAGATTTTCTGGTACTAGGCCTCTTGGCATCCAAAATAACATCCATCACTGCTTTAGAAAGAGGGGTGCTTTGAATGACTACATTATCCACCATGCTGCCAGATTTAAGCTCTTGAGTTGGCTGTGCAGGATCGGACTGTTTTGTTGGGACAGTAAGTGAGGAATTTGAGGTAATGTCCAGGCTGGGCATTGAGACAGGTTCCTTAGGATTGGGTACCAGTGCTGGCGGGGCCAGTCTGGGGCAATCAGCATCATTTTTGACTTCTCTTGTCTGACCTTTAGGAGTACCTTGGGGAGGAGGGGCAGTGGAGGAAAGGCATATACTGTTAAGTTTTTCCAGCTGAAAGATAAGAGCATCCACTTTCCATGCTTGCGTGTGATAAGTCCTTGTGCAGAATCTCTGTAGTTGGCAGTTGTGAGGGGAGGCAAATAGAACTATGTCCGGGCATCCCCATTTCCTTGTTATTATGCTGAATATTTGCGGATCCAATTTCCACTCGTGGGGATCCATGAGGTTTCTGCTTAGTTTGTCTGCCAGAGTATTTATCTTTCCTGGCAGGAATTGTGCCTGCAGATGTACTTGGTAAGTCAATGCTGTGTCCAACAAAGTCATGGCTAGTCTGCACAGGGGATAGGAATGAGTGCCTCCCTGCTTGTTTATGTACCACATGACTGTGGTATTGTCCGTTTTTATCAGTAGTTGTCCTGGATGAAGTTGGTCCTTGAAGGCTATCAGGGCATTCTGAACAGCTAGCATCTCTTTTTGTTTGATACGTAGATGCATTTGGCTTGCGGACCATGTGCCCTGAATACATCTTCCTGCCATGTGGGCCCCCCAGGCATAATCTGATGCATCTGTTGTTAATGTTTACCTGGCTGTGGTTAAAGTAAATGGCTGTCCCTTGTTGTGGAGAAAGGCCTTTGCCCACCATCGAAACTCCTGTTGCAGCCAGGGAATGAGGGTAATTATTGTTTCCAGGCTGTGACAATGTTGAGCCCAAACACTTTTTAGATACCATTGAAGTTTCCTCATATGCAGTCCTGCATATGGAATTAGCAGAATGCAGAATACCATAAAGCCCAAAGCCTGCAGAATTTTTCTTGCAGATAACTGGGCCTTTGTTGCCAACAGTTTGAAATAAGTAGTCAGTTGCCTTTGTTTGTCTGGTGTGAGATAAGCCATCTGGGCAGTTGGATTTAAGCTTGCACCCAGGAATATTATCTCTTGAGAGGGTACAAGTTTTGATTTCTGTTCGTTTACCGTGTACCCTAGGCATGCTAGTAATCTTTTTACAAACGTCAGATGCTGTAGTAGAATGTCCTTGCTCTCTGCTTGAATGAGGCAATCATCCAAATAAGGATATATTTGTATTCCTCTTTGTCTGCAAAATGCAATTACTGGAGCCAGGCATTTTGTGAAGACCCTGGGCGCAGTAGATAAGCCAAAGGGCAATGCAGAGAATTGGTAGTGCATTGAGCCAGCTATGAATCTGAGGTATCTTCTGCATGATTGTCTGATTGGGACATGCAGGTATGCCTCTTTTAGGTCTAAAGTCACAAGCCAAATCATCTTGCCCAGCATGGGCAGAAGCTGCTGCAGAGTTAACATTTTGAATTTTGGAATATCCAGATATGTGTTTAAAATAGATAGGTCCAGTATTGGTCTCCAGGCTTTGTCCTTTCTGGGCACCAAGAAGAGTCTTGAGTAAAATCCTTGTCCCTGCTCTTGCTCTGGTACTTGCTGAATGGCCCTCATGTCCATGAGGGAAGAAATTTGCTTTTGTGCCTCTGCCCATTGATTTTTTGGCAGGTCTGGCAAACCGTGTGCCCTTGGCAGGGTATGAAAGCGAAACTTGTAGCCTTGTGACACTATGTTCAAGACCCATTTGTCCTGGGTTATTATGTGCCAATTTTGATGAAAAAGTGCTAGTTTTCCCCCTAAAGGTGCTGCCAGAAGATAAGTGCTTGGCGCAGACAGGAGGAAGTCATTGGGACTGTTTCCTGTATGCCTGTGATTTGTCTTCTCCACTTTTGGAGGTAGAAGCACCCCACTGTTTAGACCTGCAAGTGCCTTGGGGCTGGGACCTGCCTCTAGGGCGTCTGTATCTGCCCCTTGGTGGCCTGTCTGACACTGGAAAGGACCAATTCTTTGTAGGTCAGTGTCTGCTAAATCTTGGAGGCTGTACCTGTAAGAAATCCTTTAACTGTTTGCACAGATTTTGCTTTGTCCTCCACTTTCTTCAACACCACCTCTGCGTTAACACCAAACAAGGTATTATGCTTTAATGGAGCATCTAATAATTTTGCTTTAACATAATCAGGCAGATTCTGTTTCTTTAACCAAGCATGCCTCCTGATGACAGAACCCATAACAGCGGCCCTGCAGGAGGCCTCCAGAGAATCAAAACCACATTGCAATTGTATGCTTTCCAACTTGTTTAGCTGCATGCAATAAATCCTGCATTTCTTTATTTTCTGCACATTCAGAATTTATCAACATTTTCTGTTTAAGCAGTGACATAATATATTGCTGATATTTAAGCATATGAAACTGACAATTTAAAGCCCTTATAGCCAAGGTAGCGGAAGTGTAAATCTTTTTTCCCCATCTGTCCAGTGCCCTAGAATACCTGTCAGAGGAGGGTTTTTTGCAGTGGAAGCCTTGACCCCTTTGGGACCCTGAGAGAGAGTTTCTGGGTCAGCAGCAGGGTTTTTAAAAATAAATTTATGTGAATCAGGAACCCTGTAGTATCTATCTGTCTGGCTTAACAGGAGCTGGAGGCAAGGAGTCAGGAGTCAGACTGGATTCTGAAAAAATATCATCTACAATGTCTAACACAAGAGGAATAGCAAAAGTGCCTGTGCTGAGGCAGTAAAAGGAAGTCTCTGAGCCTTTTCTTAGATTCTGAATAATCTTGGCTCTCCCAGTGAAAATGCTCCCTCATGGTATGCAGAGTTTCCCCGAAAGAATAATCCTCAGGAGGAGAGGCTGAAGGGATAGATTCTTCAGCATCAGAATCCTCATAGGGAGGAAGAGAGTATTCCTGATCAGAAGAGGAATCAGATGAAATAAAAACCTGATCTGAAGATTCATATTCTGTCTCTTGCCTAGGCCTCTTGTCAGGAGGGGGATGGGAACCCCTGATCAAAGTAATTAGATCTTCGGCCATTTTGAGCATCTGTTTTTTAGGCATGGAGGCCTGTCCATGGGGCTGCTGTACTTGTTTCTTTGCTTTAAAGGTGCTTTAGACTTTGCCTTTGAAGCTGAAATCGTTTTTACATATAAATGTGTTGGCCTGAAAACACCTTCAAAAGCTGATGCCTGCTCAGCGGCTCCGGACCCATCTGAGGGAATAGTTTCAAAGGTTCCAATACCTTGAGTTTCCAGCGGCCTAGTCGGCTCCACATGGGAGTCGGTAGTGGCCTGCAGCTCTAAAGTAGCGGGCGTCAGGGGCTGCGAAAGCACCACACTGAGAACCGGCGACTGGCTTAGAAGCCTCATCAGTTTTGGACCTCGGATGCTTGTCCTTTTCTTTTTCCTTGCGTTCTTGTGAATATCCTTGCGTTTCTTGTGAAATGCGGTAGCCGGATGTCTATCCGACGACATTGTGTAATTAAATCTTCTGCCAAAATAGTGAAATGCAAAATCGTACCGACGCTTAATACTGCATTGGTTAAATCTAGCACAGAACCTACAATTAGCAACGTCGTGCTCAGGGCCTAGGAAAGGAATACAGTAGGAATGAAAGTCCTTATGAGGTATTTGCTTCCCACAAGAAATACAATTATTAACTTTTTCTGACATCAGACTGGAGCAAGAAAAAAAGTTTCCCCAAAGGGGTACTTAGCTTTTAATGAAGACTTTGGTTCTGAAATTCGAACACGAAAATCTCATGAGTCGGCCGATCGCCACTTGCGAACTGCTTTTGCTTGGGGCACTGCGTGGCAAGAAAGACTGGGGAAAATGGCGTCGGCTGCATCTTTTATACCCCTGGCGCAGAGACGTCAGGGAGGAGGCGACAGCAACCGACGCCGGACCTAGACTTTGGAATTCAGGCCGACTTCGGGTAGCCTGCCAGCAGGATAACCCAATTGTAATGACTGCAACAGTGAAACACGATGAACATCATTATGAAACATTTCTGAGTATTATGTTTTCTACATTTTTACTGACCATACTTCAATGACTTGAAATTTTTTTTTCACCATATAGATACAAATATATATTTCTTGTCTTAGCAAGCTTATATTTTTTATTCAGATGCCTTTAACTGAAAAAGCGTACCAAAGGAAAACGAAAGCCCAAGTTCAGGCCTGGCTCACGGCAACATAATTATAACCTTCTTAGGTGCAAAGTACACTTCAGTTTGATTGATCAGTAAGTGTGTGTTATCTAAAGCCACACAAAGTAAGAGTTGTAATGCTGTGATTCCCTTCCCACAACTATTTCTCACACACCAGTAAAAACAACTGACCCAGGCCAACCACTACATGCCATTATAAGCTTTATAACAGAAGTAGGACAAATCTCACAAATGGCAACCACACAATTCTCTTCCACTGTACTTTAAGTGCTAGCCACAAAGTTTGAGAATTCATTTTATGCTCAACTTCTGAGAGACCTGCATTAGAAGCTGAAGTTAAGTGCAAACTTGCAGTAATGTATTTTAGTCTTTTGTTAAGTACAAACTTGTAGTTTTAAAAGTACTGTATTTCATTTTTTCTGTTACCTAATTGTGTGTTTCACTGAATAGTGTGCTGTGTCTCTCTCTGCAGTTAGTTCTCCACCTATCCTCCCTGTTCTTGTTTAGTGTTGGTGGCTCTGGAATTGCCCGTCCCTCCTGTAAGTCTATATTAGAACACTCCTCCTGGGTCCATCTCATTTGCTCACTTAACCAAGTACAGTGAGATCATATTCTGAGGCTAGTGTTCACTCTACTTAACACAGAGAGAAGATCTGAGAAGGACAACCCACTTAGGTTCTTCCTTCCTCTCTCCTTGCACTTTACTAAAAACAAAAAAATGTTTTGCACTTTATTCATCTGCTTTTACTGAATTTGTGTTTCCTCCTACTTTATTTTGCTTTTTTAAAAGTACTCAATTTTATATATTCTGCTGCATTTATTACTTCTTGGTAGTAGCCTGATTAAATTGTAATTGTTATTCTAAGTCTTTTGGTTTCAGCACTTGGGCTTCATACCGGTTGTTTTACATTAAGAAGGTTTGTGGTCTGCACTGTTGTGGCAGGACAGGTAGCTTACATCCTTCTAAGCTGGGAATTACTGACTGAAGGCTCAGTGTCTGCTATTTTAAAAGTGTATTAGTTCTAGTTTAAGCACTTGGGCTTCAGGCCAGTTACTCTACATTACGAAGGTTTGTGGTCTGCACTCTTGTGGGAGGAGAGGCTGGATTCTGCCTTCTGAGCTGGGAATTTCTGATCACAGGCTTATTGTGCCTGCTTATCTGAACAGTTTCTTTCTGAAATCGGTGCGCCTTGTTGCTGATTCAGACCTGCTGAATCTAGCTTTGTTTGTATAACTAGAGCACTGATCCAGGCCATCTTTTTTGGAGAAGTTTCCCCTGCACCCTAGTAGCAGGAGTGTGCAGACAGAACTTGTCTGATTGAAGACTGCTCGAACAGGGCTTAGTTTTGAGTTTTTTTCTGGTTAATTGGGTAACTTGTTTAAATCAGTTTATATAATTGCACTTTATTCATCTGCTTTTACTGTATTTGTGTTTCATCCTACTTTATTTCTAGGGGCATTGACTACAACTTTGATCTGAGATGCATAAAGAATAAGTATGCTTTTCTGTGCATTTAAAGTGTTTTTTGGATTGTAACTGCTTTATTTTCTGAAAAAAAAAAACAAAAAAGCAAAGAAATACACTTGTTTCCCACCTTTCTAAGCTAGTATAGTCCAGTTTTCAGGTTAGTGCTGAATTCAGGGCCATGTTACAAATCTCTGTGTTTGCCCATACCTTACTTGGATAGAAGGAAGTTTCTCTGTTCACCTGTGAGAGAGGGGATCTTTGAGCAGCCTATCTGTCCCTGTAGGAGTGGTTTCAGCTCAGAAATTAGTAGTTTATTGACCATTTCGGGCTAATTTCTATCCCTTTCATTTCCCTGCTATAAATACCACATTTGCCCGGTTTTGTGTGCCGGGCAGCACCGGTTAGCTAGGGTATAACTATTCCCGGCCTCCACAAAGTCTCCTCTTCAAATTTTCCCTTGGAACTAGACAAACTTTCAACTTAAGCACTCAAGCCATTCATTTCTCAGCCTGGCACTTGCTCAAAACTCATAGCAAGCACTTATAAGCCCTAGCACTAGATCCTCCTATACTGTACAGAAGGACAATGCTCTCTATTCGACCTTACCAGCCATTCAGTAAACCAGTTCACTGTACCTATCCAGGCATGTCCAAAGGGCAGTTTCAGGTGTACACTCCAGTCCAAATGGTGAATCTGGGCATTTTGAGGCAATGTTACAACTGCCTCATGTACACAGACAACCCTCTCCTCCTACCACCAAACACTAATACATGCAGGAGATGCAACTATACAGCCAAACTGGAGGCTAAACTCTCTCAACCCAAGAATGGATCAGACAGTCAAGAGGATAAGTGAAATACTTGCATCACACCACCAGTCTCACACATACCCATTAAACCAGCACCGGCAAAAAACACACATAAATACACAAAAACATACTCGGAGGCTCTAAATAAAAATTTGCAAAACCAACAGAGACTTCCAAAGCAAATATCCAAGCAACCTCCACCCCCCCCCCAACACAAACCATGATACACAAACTTCACAAAACCAGTATGCCATGCAATCACAGCCCTTAAGGCAAAATAACATACCCAACATACTAGTAATAGGTGACTCTATAGTCAGGCACACTAACGTCCCACTCACTAGGCTGAATAAGGAGTAGGTTACTGCTAGCTGCCTCTTGGGTGCCAATATCCACCACGTAACAGAAGCATTCAGGTCACTCCAGAACAAGTACAAATATGACTTTGTCATTGTCCATGTTGGTGTGAATGACCTGAGCTGTACCTCCCTGTACTACATGAAGAGAGACATGGAAGAGCTCTCTGATCACGTAGCCTAGGCCAGTATGACCCTGACCCTTAGTAGCATCCTGCCCCCACCAAGAATGATACAGCGGTATAAAGAAAAAAATTGTCAATTTCAAAAATTGGCTAAGTTTCTGGTGTCATTCAAAGGGGATCCAGTGTCTGTCCGCCTGGGATGACACGCTCGACAAGCCACGCTGCTTCGCTAGAGACGGCTTGCACCTTGACACGCTTTTGAATACTGGCCAAGGCTCTTGCCACCCCCATAGTGCCTTTTTTAGGCAAGGCTCAGAAGACAAAACCACCACCGTAAATAGCACAAGTAACAAAATACTGAGGGTAATGTTACTCAATGCCAAAAGTCTAAACCTCAGAATGTACGCACTCGAGGCACTCCTCAGTATGGAGAAAATCGATATATGTGCAGTAACAGAAACCTGGTTTAAAGCTCCAGAGAGACCCCAGCACTACCAGGCTACAACTCATACCATACATTTCAGCCACAGAACCTGGACTGAAATACAAAAGGCAGGGGCATATCCATATTCAAAGATACCCACACGTCCAGGTTAGTGGCACAGCACGATGCTTCAGAGATCATCCACGTGCAACTAACAACAGGCAAAAAGTACAGTTGTGTACACTTACCATAAATGTAGATGTTCGAGTGTATTTACTGTTGCAGTCATTACATTTGGGTTATCTGCTTGTAGTAGCCCTCAGTCGGCCTGATTAACAAAGTCTTGGGTCCTGTGTCGGATACTGTCCCATCTTCCATGACGTCAGGTCGTCAGTGGTATAAAACATGCAGCCAATGCCATTACATCAGTTTTTCTTGCCCTAGATGTCAGGTGCCCCCCTAATGGGAAGCAATTAAATCTATAACTACAAGGATATACCTCCAACAAAAAAGCAAATACACCAAAAAGCTTTTTGAGTAAAGTAAGGGAGAGTAGAGGTATAGCCAAAAGAAGAAAGGGGGCTGGAGGGAGGGTAACCAGGACTGCAACAGTGAATACACTCAAACATCTACATTTATGGTAAGTGTACACAACTGTACTATGTTCTTCGTGTTTCACTGTTGCAGTCATTACATTTGGGTAGATTCCCAAAGCTAAGGTTGGGAGGAGGAATTTAAATAGAATTAGGACCAGCTAGGAGACCCTGCAAGACTGCAGTGGCAAAGCCAGCTCTGGATTTAGAAAAAATTGGCAAATGATAAAGCTTGGTGAAAGTATGTACAGAACTCCAGGTAGCAGCTTCTAGGATGTCCCTGGTAGGAACGCCCCTGAGAAAGGCTGAGGAAGTAGATGTAGCCCTGGTTGAATGGGGTCATAAGTTTTCCATGGTACTTATAGCAGAAATGAATGCAGTGGCCTATCCATTTTGAAATGGTTTGCTTTGAAATAGCTTTCCCCTCTGTCCCTGCAGCAAATGCCACCAGCAGTTGTTCAGATTTCCTTTGAGGTTTAGTCCTGTCCAAGTAAAATCTAAGTTGTCTGTGCACATCTAAGGAGTGCAGTATCCATTCCCCTTTGTTCTGTGGGTTAGGAAAGAAGGTAGGCAAATGAATGAACTGATTCAGAGCCACACCGGATACCACCTTGGGCATGAAGGAGGGATTGGTTCTAAGAGACACCCTGTCCGCATGAAAGATGATGAAAGGCTCCACTGCCATAAGGGCCTGTAATTCAGATACCCTTCTTGCAGAAGTGATTGCTAAAAGGAAAGCTGTTTTCCAGGAAAGGAATTTTAAATCTGCAGTAGCAGCTGGCTCGAAGAAGGAGGAAGAGCGTTTCTCCAAGACAAACTTAAGGTCCCAGACTGGAGTTGGAGCTCTCCTGGGTGGCCTTAAAATTTTGGCCCCTCTGAGGAACTGCTTGAGCAGTGGGTGAGAGAAGACTGGAGGCTCTGTGCTGTAATGAGCTGAAATGGCTAAGGCATGAATTTTGATGGAAGAAAAGGACAAGCCCTTATGAAGCATCTCAGTCAAGTATTGTAGAATATGAGGTAAATTGGACACTGCTGCGCTCATCCCTTGAGATTGATTCCAGGCACAAAATCTTTTCCATTTTGCAGCATAAGATTTTCTAGTACTGGGCCTTCTTGCCTCTAAAATAATATTCATCACTGATTTACTGAGGGATGGTAAAGGAGAGATTAGGTAATTAGCCAGGCTGCTAGGTTCAGGGTTTGCAGCTGAGGGTGCATAATCTGGTTCTCCTGCTGAGACAACAGGGAGGGAGTCTGAGGCAGGTGCCATAGGGCCAAGCATGACACACTGCGCAAGAAGGGGTACCAGTGTTGGTGTGGCCAGTCTGGTGCAATTAAACTTGTCCTTGGCTTGTCCTGCTTGATCTTTAGTAGTACCTTAGAGAGCAGAGGCAGAGGAGGAAAGGCATAAACTGATAGGTTTTTCCAGCTGAAGGATAAAGCATCTACTTTCCAAGCTAGCTTGTGGGGAATCCTTGTGCAAAATTTGTCCAATTGATGGTTCTGGGGGGAGGAAAACAGGTCTATTTCTGGGCTCCCCCACTTGCTTGTCAACATGTTGAAAATCCTTGGTTCCAGTTTCTACTCGTGTTGGTCCATGAGGTTTCTGCTTAGTCCATCTGCCAGTGTAGTTTTCCTGGCAGGAATTGAGCTTGTAGATTCACTTGGTAGCTCAAGGCTGTGTTCCACAATGCCATGGCTAGTCTGCAGAGGGGGAGTAAGAATGTGTACCCCCCTGCTTGTTTATGTACCACATGAAGTGGTATTGTCCACCTTTACCATTAGTTGTCCTGGAAGAATGTGGTCCATGAAGGCTGTCAGAGCATTCTGTACAGCTAAAATTTCCTTTTGATTTATGTGCAGGTGCATTTGACTTGGGCTCCATTTGCCCTGAATGCACTTCCCTGCCAGGTGAGCCCCCCCATGCATAGTCTGATGCTTCTGTTGTTAAGGTTTGGGTGGCAGGGGGTACTGTGAATGGTACCCCTGTTTTGGTGGCAGGCCTCTGCCCACCAAAGGAACTCTAGGCGTAGGCAAGGTATGATAGGAATCATTGCTTCTAGATCCTGTGAATGTTGACACCATAAGCTTTTGAGATACCATTGTAGTTTCCTCATATGCAGCCTTGCATTTGGAATTAGAAGAATGCAGGAGGCCATGAACCCCAACGCTTGCAGTATTTGCCTTGCAGATAGCTGGGTTTTTGTGGCAACTTGTTTGAAATAGGTTGTCAAATTAATCCGTTTCTCTGGCGTGAGGAAAGCCATCCGGGAAGTTGTATTCAAGCTTGCTCCCAGGAATATAATTTGTTGACAGGGTACCAGGTGTGATTTCTTTTCATTTATGGTGTACCCCAGACAAGTCAGCATCCTTTGAACAAAGGCCAGATGATTCAAAAGTATGCCCTGGCTTTCTAACTGAATTAGACAATCGTCCAGGTATGGGAATATTTGAATATTTCTTTGCCTGCAAAATGCAATGACTGGAGCTAGGCACTTTGTGAATACCCTGGGCGCAGTACATAAGCCAAAGGGCAGTGCAGAGAGCTGATCGAAGCATAGGTATCTTCTGCAAGACTCCCCGATAGGGATGTGCAGGGTATGCTTTTTTTAAGTCTAGTGTTGCCAATCATGCATCTTTGCCTAGCATAAAAAGCAGCTGGTGAAGAGTCAGCATTTTGAATTTTGGAATCACCCGAAAGGTGTTTTTATTGTAGAAAGGTCCAGGATAGGATGCCAAGTATTGCCTTTTTTTGGTACTAGGAAAAGTCTCGAATAGAAACCTTGTCCCTTTTCCTCTTCTGGTACCAACTGAAAAGCCCCCATGCTTAAGAGAGAGAACTTGATTTTGGGCCTCTGCCCACTGATCTGGGGGTAGATCTGGCCACCCCCTTGGTGTTGGCAACATGTGGATGTGAAATCTGTATCCTTGGGACACTATATTTAAAAACCCATTTGTCCTGGGTAATGAGTTCCCAGTTTTTGGCCCGCAGACCAATCTTTCCGCCTAAAGGAGCATTCAGTTGGGAAGTGCTTGGAAGTTTTAAAAACAAGTCATTGAGACAGTTTTCCATGGGGGGGGGGGGGTCTTACTACTCCCAGATTTGTGTGAGGAAATCCCCCACTGCTTAGTCGTGTCCCCTGGGACTGAAATCTGGGGTTTCTGCTGTGTCTGGGTTTGGCTTGAGAAGACCTGGAAGGGGCTGGAATGGACCAATTCTTAGAGGGCCAATGCCTACTAAATCTAGGAGGTTGAACTTGAAAGAAATCTTTAACAGTTTGCATAGATTTAGCTTTATCTTCCATCTTTTTAAGGACTTCCTCAGCTTTGTTGCCAAAGAGGCGGTCCTGATTTAAGGGAGCATCCAACAGTTTAGCTTTAACATGATCAGGCAAAGATTGCTCCTTAAGCCAAGCATGCCTTCTGAGCACAGACCCAGTAACAGCAGCCTGCAAGAGAGCTCTAATGAATCAAATCCACATTGCAAAGTAAGTTTACCAACCTGTTCAGCAGAATGCATTAAATCCTGTAATTCTTTATTTTCAGCACAGTCAGGAATCAACATCATTTTCTGTTTAAGCAACCAAATAACATGTTGTTGATACTTTAACATGAAACTGGCAGTTTAAAGCCCTAATGGCCAAGGTTGCAGAAGTGTAAACCTGCTTACCACATCTATCCAGTGCCATGGAGTCTCTATCAGAAGGGGTAGGATTTTTAGCAGTAGAAGCCTTAATGCCCTTGGGTCCATGTGAAATAGTCTCTGGATCCACAATAGGATTTTTAAAAAGAAACTTGTGTGAATCAGGAACCCTGTAATATCGGTCAGGTTTTCTGGGAGTACGAGCAAAAGAATCAAGGGCCAAACTAGATTCCGAAAAGGCATCATCAACAATGTCTAGTACAGGAGGTATAGCTAAAGACCTAAGTCTCTTTTTTGAATCAGAAAAATCCTGGCTCTCCCAGTGGAAATGCTCCCTTACAATATGTAAGGTTTCACCAAAAGAAAAATCCTCTGGAGGGGAAGCAGAGGTAATAGAGTCCTCTGCATCAGAATTCTCATAAGTAGATAAGGGCAAATCCAGATCATCAGAAGAATAAAAAAAAAATCAGAATCCTGGTCAGAAGATTCATAAACAACTTCAGTCCTAGGTATCTTAGAAGGGGGAGGTTGGCTTCCCCTGATTAAAAGTTATAAGCTCTCTTCAGCCATTCTTATCATTTGTTTTTTTAGGCATAGAGGCCTGAGCATGTGGCCTGGGCGTTGGTTTCTTAGGCATGGGTCGAGATTTAGGCCTAAATGAAGAAGGAGGTGTCAGTTTAATATGCAAGTCCATAGCCTTTAAAAATTTTTTGGTTTTAAAAAATTGGTTTTTCAATTTGTTTTGGAAAAATAACACCCTTTTTTAAAAAAGTGGGGGGATTTTTTTTTTGAAATTTTAAAAAATGTTTTTTTTTTGAAAAAAAATTTTTGGACAATTTATTTGTGTTATGGAAGGGTTCTGAAACCGAGATATGTGAGTTTATTGACTTCCTTAACAATACCACTGAATTTTTGAAATTTACTTTTAATTACAGTAGTAAAGGAATAGTGTATTTGGACACATTTGTTTGGCATACTGATACGGGTTTCGCTTCAAGAATATACAGGAAACCCACATATTCGAATGATTACATTGCATACAGCAGTAATCATCCTCCTTATACGTTTAAAAACATTGTCAAAGGACAATGTATTAGAATAGCTAGAATGTCTTCTAGTTTGGATGTTATGAAGGAAGATATTAATATGTTATGTAGTATGTTTAGAGAGAGGGGCTACCCAGATCAAATGGTAAAACGAACCTCACAGTATGTCATATCTCAGTGGAACAATAAATACAAACCATTATTAGGTATTAAGGATACAGATAGTACTAGTAAGATAAAGGAATTACAACATAATTTTAATAGAGTCTGTGTCCTCACTTATTCTCCATTTGTGCATTATATTAAAGCAATTTTAAACAGACACTGGGATGTTATTATCTCCAATAATTTGAATATTAAGGTAGGAAATGCACCTAAAATTGTATATAAGGTAGCGCCTAACATAAAGAGAATGTTGGAATACACAGAAACAAAGAATTGTTCATTGGTGAAATAAAAGAGCGGAAGTACAAAATGTGGAACATGCCGACAATGCTGTAACATTAATGAAGCAGAGAAAATAATATTAGAAGATATAAACCACACAGTTATTAGATGTTTGAGAGGTAAAACTGTAACGTAAACAAGTGGTTTATATCGCCTGTTGCAATGCATGTAAGGCATACTATATAGGAAAAACGGAAAGGGTCATTAAAAAGCGTATTTATGAACATTATTATAAAATACGCAAAGAAGACACTAAAAATGCCCTTTACAGACATATTTTAGATAAAGGGGAGGGACATAGTTTCGTATTCGCCATTATTGATCAAATAAATACACAAAAATGTAACTGGAAGAACAATTTAGCATTGAAAGAGAGTGTATGGCAAATTAAAACTGATGCAACCAGGTTCCCAGGCCTTAACGATTCTATCAGCATCAAGCCATTCCTCATGAGTGATTAAACATTTTCTTATTGAAATATAGTTAAGCTAACAGCATTTTTTATTACTGCAAATTTTATTATTAATTATGTTTTAGAATACATACGTTGAGATTAGTTAAGGCATCATTCATATTTGGTCCAATTTTTAAGGGAAAATTTTTAATATACATATGAAATGTAGTAAATCATATTTATAATAAGTTTTTTAAAAATTATTTATATACATATACAGTATTTAACATTCATATTTAATATTCATATTCATTTTTATTACGTATATGAAGGTTAACTAATATCATATTTTTATAATAGTCCATATAATACATATTTTATGTCTAATTATACATTTACACATTCATCATGATAGATTTTCTATGACTTTTATGATTTTCTCTTCTGTGGTTTAATAATTTTTAATTAAATGTTTAATTAAATATTGATTCAATTGTAACTATCAATACACATGTAGTGTAAGGAAGATGTATAAAATTTTTATATAATTACACATATATTTAGTATTTTAACAACAGTAGTATATAGTCTTGGGGATATATTATTTTTGATTATGCTTGTGATTTTTAATGGTTTAGACCTTGTATACATAGAGCATTACCATATTAGTCAGTTTATAGCTCAATGAGAGATATGAGCGTATATTTACGTAAAATTGTTAGGAGCATTACTCAAGCAAATACAGTATTATTAATGAATAATTCATTATAATACTTTTTACATCTTAGTATAATTTGAGTTTTTTATGTGTTTTATGTGTATGTTGTAGTTAGACGCTAAAGCTGTCACATATGCCATGCTGAGATGGTGCTGTCACTTTAAATATCTTAAGAGATTTTGGCGCGGTTTTCAAAAACCGCAGGTTTAACAGGTATTTATGTTCAACAGCAAATACTGTTTATTGGTTCTGATGAAGACTGGCATGTGTTCCAGTTGAAAGCGCTTAACCTTTTTGCTGTCCTGTTGAAATTTGGTTCAATAAACTGTTGATGTTTCTAAGAGAAGTTTATGGTTCAGGCTGATTTTTGGATTCTCCCCGGACGAGCAGTTGTTCTAGATTTCCTTTAGGTTTAGTCCTGTCCAAGTAAAATCTAAGTTGTCTGTGCACATCTAAGGAGTGCAGTATCCATTCCCCTTTGTTCTGTGGGTTAGGAAAGAAGGTAGGCAAATGAATGAACTGATTCAGAGCCACACTGGATACCACCTTGGGCATGAAGGAGGGATTGGTTCTAAGAGACACCCTGTCCGCATGAAAGATGATGAAAGGCTCCACTGCCATAAGGGCCTGTAATTCAGATACCCTTCTTGCAGAAGTGATTGCTAAAAAGGAAAGCTGTTTTCCAGGAAAGGAATTTTAAATCTGCAGTAGCAGCTGGCTCGAAAGGAGGAAGAGCGCGTTTCTCCAAGACAAACTTAAGGTCCCAGACTGGAGTTGGAGCTCTCCTGGGTGGCCTTAAAATTTTGGCCCCTCTGAGGAACTGCTTGAGCAGTGGGTGAGAGAAGACTGGAGGCTCTGTGCTGTAATGAGCTGAAATGGCCAAGGCATGAATTTTGATGGAAGAAAAGGACAAGCCCTTATGAAGCATCTCAGTCAAGTATTGTAGAATATGAGGTAAATTGGACACTGCTGCGCTCATCCCTTGAGATTGATTCCAGGCACAAAATCTTTTCCATTTTGCAGCATAAGATTTTCTAGTACTGGGCCTTCTTGCCTCTAAAATAATATTCATCACTGATTTACTGAGGGATGATAAAGGAGAGATTAGGTAATTAGCCAGGCTGCTAGGTTCAGGGTTTGCAGCTGAGGGTGCATAATCTGGTTCTCCTGCTGAGACAACAGGGAGGGAGTCTGAGGCAGGTGCCATAGGGCCAAGCATGACACACTGCGCAAGAAGGGGTACCAGTGTTGGTGTGGCCAGTCTGGTGCAATTAAACTTGTCCTTGGCTTGTCCTGCTTGATCTTTAGTAGTACCTTAGACAGCAGAGGCAGAGGAGGAAAGGCATAAACTGATAGTTTTTTCCAGCTGAAGGATAAAGCATCCACTTTCCAAGCTAGCTTGTGGGGAATCCTTGTGCAAAATTTGTCCAAGTGATGGTTCTGGGGGGAGGAAAACAGGTCTATTTCTGGGCTCCCCCACTTGCTTGTCAACATGTTGAAAATCCTTGGTTCCAGTTTCTACTCGTGTTGGTCCATGAGGTTTCTGCTTAGTCCGTCTGCCAGTGTAGTTTTCCTGGCAGGAATTGAGCTTGTAGATTCACTTGGTAGCTCAAGGCTGTGTTCCACAATGCCATGGCTAGTCTGCAGAGGGGGGTAAGAATGTGTACCCCCCTGCTTGTTTATGTACCACATGAAGTGGTATTGTCCATCTTTACCATTAGTTGCCCTGGAAGAATGTGGTCCTTGAAGGCTGTCAGAGCATTCTGTACAGCTAAAATTTCCTTTTGATTTATGTGCAGGTGCATTTGACTTGGGCTCCATTTGCCCTGAATGCACTTCCCTGCCAGGTGAGCCCCCCCATGCATAGTCTGATGCTTCTGTTGTTAAGGTTTGGGTGGCAGGGGGTACTGTGAATGGTACCCCTGTTTTGGTGGCAGGCCTCTGCCCACCAAAGGAACTCTAGGCGTAGGCAAGGTATGATAGGAATCATTGCTTCTAGATCCTGTGAATGTTGACACCATAAGCTTTTGAGATACCATTGTAGTTTCCTCATATGCAGCCTTGCATTTGGAATTAGAAGAATGCAGGAGGCCATGAACCCCAACGCTTGCAGTATTTGCCTTGCAGATAGCTGGGTTTTTGTGGCAACTTGTTTGAAGTAGGTTGTCAAATTAATCCGTTTCTCTGGCATGAGGAAAGCCATCCGGGAAGTTGTATTCAAGCTTGCTCCCAGGAATATAATTTGTTGACAGGGTACCAGGTGTGATTTCTTTTCATTTATGGTGTACCCCAGACAAGTCAGCATCCTTTGAACAAAGGCCAGATGATTTAAAAGTATGCCCTGGCTTTCTAACTGAATTAGACAATCGTCCAGGTATGGGAATATTTGAATATTTCTTTGCCTGCAAAATGCAATGACTGGAGCTAGGCACTTTGTGAATACCCTGGGCGCAGTACATAAGCCAAAGGGCAGTGCAGAGAGCTGATCGAAGCATAGGTATCTTCTGCAAGACTCCCTGATAGGGATGTGCAGGGTATGCTTTTTTTAAGTCTGGTGTTGCCAATCATGCATCTTTGCCTAGCATAAAAAGCAGCTGGTGAAGAGTCAGCATTTTGAATTTTGGAATCACCAGAAGGGTGTTTTTATTGTAGAGAGGTCCAGGATAGGATGCCAAGTATTGCCTTTTTTTGGTACTAGGAAAAGTCTCGAATAGAAACCTTGTCCCTTTTCCTCTTCTGGTACCAACTGAAAAGCCCCCATGCTTAAGAGAGAGAACTTGATTTTGGGCCTCTGCCCACTGATCTGGGGGTAGATCTGGCCACCCCCTTGGTGTTGGCAACATGTGGACGTGAAATCTGTATCCTTGGGACACTATATTTAAAAACCCATTTGTCCTGGGTAATGAGTTCCCAGTTTTTGGCCCACAGACCAATCTTTCCGCCTAAAGGAGCATTCAGTTGGGAAGTGCTTGGAAGTTTTAAAAACAAGTCATTGAGACAGTTTTCCATGGGGGGGGCTTACTACTCCCAGATTTGTGTGAGGAAATCCCCCACTGCTTAGTCGTGTCCCCTGGGACTGAAATCTGGGGTTTCTGCTGTGTCTGGGTTTGGCTTGAGAAGACCTGGAAGGGGCTGGAATGGACCAATTCTTAGAGGGCCAATGCCTACTAAATCTAGGAGGTTGAACTTGAAAGAAATCTTTAACAGTTTGCATAGATTTAGCTTTATCTTCCATCTTTTTAAGAACTTCCTCAGCTTTGTTGCCAAAGAGGCGGTCCTGATTTAAGGGAGCATCCAACAGTTTAGCTTTAACATGATCAGGCAAAGATTGCTCCTTAAGCCAAGCATGCCTTCTGAGCACAGACCTAGTAACAGCAGCCTGCAAGAGAGCTCTAATGAATCAAATCCACATTGCAAAGTATGTTTACCAACCTGTTCAGCAGAATGCATTAAATCCTGTAATTCTTTATTTTCAGCACAGTCAGGAATCAACATCATTTTCTGTTTAAGCAACCAAATAACATGTTGTTGATACTTTAACATGAAACTGGCAGTTTAAAGCCCTAATGGCCAAGGTTGCAGAAGTGTAAACCTGCTTACCACATCTATCCAGTGCCCTGGAGTCTCTATCAGAAGGGGTAGGATTTTTAGCAGTAGAAGCCTTAATGCCCTTGGGTCCATGTGAAATAGTCTCTGGATCCACAATAGGATTTTTAAAAAGAAACTTGTGTGAATCAGGAACCCTGTAATATCGGTCAGGTTTTCTGGGAGTACGAGCAAAAGAATCAGGGGCCAAACTAGATTCCGAAAAGGCATCATCAACAATGTCTAGTACAGGAGGTATAGCTAAAGGCCTAAGTCTCTTTTTTGAATCAGAAAAATCCTGACTTTCCCAGTGGAAATGCTCCCTTAGAATATGTAAGGTTTCACCAAAAGAAAAATCCTCTGGAGGGGAAGCAGAGGGAATAGAGTCCTCTGCATCAGAATTCTCATAAGTAGATAAGGGCAAATCCAGATCATCAGAAGAATCAAAAAAATCAGAATCCTGGTCAGAAGATTCATAAACAACTTCAGTCCTAGGTATCTTAGAAGGGGGAGGTTGGCTTCCCCTGATTAAAAGTTATAAGCTCTTCAGCCATTCTTATCATTTGTTTTTTTAGGCATAGAGGCCTGAGCATGTGGCCTGGGCGTCGGTTTCTTAGGCATGGGTCGAGATTTAGGCCTAAATGAAGGAGGAGGTGTCAGTTTAATATGCAAGTCCATAGGCCTGAATACACCATCAGAAGCTGGTGCCTGCACAGTGACTCTGGACCCATCCAAGGTAGAGACATCTGCAGGTTCCACAGTTGAAGCATCTCGCGGCATACCGGACTCCAAATGGGTCTCAATAGAGGCCTGCGAATCAGAAATAGCGGGTATCAGGGGCTGCAAAAGCGCCTCACTGAGTACCAGCGAACTGGTGACTGGCTTAGGAGAAGCGTCATTGACAGCTTTGGACCTAGGTGGCCCATCTCTGTCTTTATCTTTGCGTTTTTTTTGGATGGCTAACCAACAACATTTCTGGATAATTAAACTGAGAACTGAAATATTTAGCAGTGAAAATATACAGAAGACGGATAGTGCGCTGATTAAATAAGGCACAAAACCGACAGCAAGGCAAGTCGTGGTCAGGGCCCAGGCAAGGAATACAGTACGAATGAAAATCTTTGTGAGGTATTTGCTTTCCACAAGTAATGCATTTATTAACTTTTACTGACATCGGTAAGAAGCAAGAAAAAGTTTCCCCAACAGGATACTTAGCTTTAGTTGAAGACTTTGGTTCTGAAACTCGAAAACAAAAATTTCAGGAGTCTGCCGACCGGCACTTGTGAACTGCTTCTGCTTCGGGCACTGCATGGCAAGAAAGACTGATGTAATGGTGTCGGCTGCATGTTTTATACCCCTGACGACCTGACGTCGTGGAAGATGAGACAGCAACCAAAGCAGGACCCAAGACTTTGATAATGAGGCCGACTGAGGGCTACTGCAAGCAGATAACCCAAATGTGATGGCTGCAACAGTGAAACATGAAAAACATCCACAACTATTACCACAGAGTATCACCAAAAGCTGTTATATATAAAATGGTAGCCTGGAGCCATTTGTAAATGTGACCAATTTCACATGCAGCAAAAGAAATCTGAAGAAGGATCTTAGTTTGCATAACATAATGGGTAAAAGAGAGGGGCTTTAGTATCCTAGGAAAGTTTTACATATCAGGCAAAGTCTACTCTACCTTAGTCCTGGAGGTGATGAAGATGGAACTCCAGTTGCTCATAATTTTGATGTTCACAATCAAGTATGATTTGTGGACTGTTATCATACAGTACCTCATCTACAGTTTTATGTTTGGCAAAAACAGTTCATGATTTTGATAATACAATGGTTAGTAGTTTCAGGAAGTTATACAACTTATGAATATTTTGAGTAGCAATCACAAGATAAAAGATAATATACACTATCACTGTAATGAAATGGATCTATTCCAACTTTTAATTTTACATTTTTGAACTATTTTTTCAGTCTGTTCATTTTCGGCCAGTAAAGACGGTCACTGGCCTTTTTTTTTTTTTTTTGTTACATTTAATAATGCCTTAATGTGACTTAAAATCTATTGAAATATTTTTTAAACATCTTTATTGAATTATCACTTGTGACACAGACAAATTTACATTTATACAAAAGTAATCAAACTGCATTAAATTAACATTAACAAAAGTTATCCTTCACATATAATGCTATACATCATATAACCTAAGAAACACTACATAAATTATTCAATTCCTGCCCTTTTTTAAAGAAACATCTTTATTAAACCATCACTTATGATATAAGCAATCATACAGTTATATAAATGAAAATCAAAATCTAAATTAATAATAACAGAACTACTGAATGTTGCATCACGAACCAGACTGACAGACTCCCAGTTGGAAAAATTACACATCACTTATAATTTACCTAATCATTTTCAGTCAAACATTACATAGATCATTTATGTCCTGCCTTCCTCCTTTAAACCTCATTCCTTCCTTGTATGTACTGTTCCCACAATTCCCATTTTTCCTATGTAGTTTGCTCATACCTTTTTCTAAAGATCTCATTTCCAGTTGTATTATCTCCGTTACTATATTCAATATTGCTAATATAGCTGGTTTAGAATTTGATTTCCGTTTTCTAGTAATTGCTTTTTGACAGCCACCATAATTAGACACAGAAAGGCCTTACCATGTCTAGGCAATTCTGATTCTTTACCATAGCTCAGTAAAATAGTCTCCCTTGTCAAACCAATCTGCCCACTCAGCATCTCCAACAGTGCATCCTGCAGGGAATCCTTAAAATCCGCCAATCCACAGCACTCCCAGAAAACATGTTCCCAAGTACCTCTTTCTTCCCAGTCACAACTCTAACATTAACGGTTTACCTGAGGAAAGAGACTACTTGGAGTATAACAATATCCATGTAAACCTTTCCAAACAAAAATCCTAAATCTTCTAGATTTTGTTGCATATTTGGGTCACATACATATATCCTCCCATTGCTTCTTTGTGAACTGCTTATCCCTTCTCTCCTCTCAATCCTTTCCAAATTCCTCTGATTATTTCTTACAATTATCATGCCATATTTTATATGCTCTACTAATTACTCCTTTTTTAATGGCAGCTTCTGTTCTAGATTCTAGTAAAAACTCTACCAGTGCTGGTCTTTCATTTAGGATCCCATGTTGCTTTCTCTTTGCCTATACTCTGACATCAATCCTTGATAGGGAAGGCAAGCTCTAACCTGCAGTTCAAATAAATTCTAGGCCTCTTCCCATTCTATTAACTCTCCCTCTCTAGTTATTTGCTCCCAAATACCTTGGTTCATTTACCAGTTTTCTCCAATAAATTCTAGCCTCCTATTGTCCATATCCCCAACTGTAGTCATCCCTATCGGCAGAATCTCATAGGTAGGTACTAGCCTATCAGCCCAAGGGCCTAAGTAAGCCTAGTCAACAAGGTTCCCTGGCTTACTCCACCCAAGAAAGTTAATTCCTGTGCCCCTGTTGAGCAGAGCCACAGAAGTGTTCCCCGGGGTGTATTTCCTATCTCCTATCCACTCATCAAGATTCGTCTTGAAGAGTTCTAATGAGGAACTTTGCTTGACATAGATGGGTAGTTTGTTCCAGAGTACAGGAAGTCTCTGGAACAGGAATCTATCCCTCCAGCATGTCCTGTTTATTGTGGTGACAAGGTTTAGGTCCCTAGAGCATGTAGCTTGGAGGGATTGGGATTTCTTTAGGTGTAGCATGTCCAACAGCTCTGGGTTTTACATAGCTTTATATGATAGGCAGAGAACTCCTTGGAGTAGGTGATATGCTACAGAGTAAAGCTGGAGTTTTTTGAGACTGTCAGTGTAGGGCATCTGTTTGAGGCCAGTAATCCTCTTTGTGAGGTACTTCTGTGGCCTTTCCAGCTGCTGCAGATGTCTTGTGAGGTACTTTCCAAAAGGGGCATTGTACTCTATAATGGGTCTAATGAGTGTCGAGTAGAGGGGAACAATGACCTCTTTTTTCCTGGATGAGAACCCTTTTGTGATGAGATGTGCTACACAGAAGGATTTCCTGACTACTGTGGCGATGTGATTATCAAAGGAGAGACTACTGTCCATTTGGGTCCCAAGGTCACTTATCACACATTCGGCATTAAGTAGACTGCCGTTTATGTGGTAGTTCATGAGTGCAGAGTTTTTACCAAAGGGGATGACAATGCACTTTTGGCACTGAGCTTGAGGCCATGCCTCTGACACCAGGCATCTGTCTCAGTGAGGCCCCGCTGTAGGACGTCCACATCATTTGGGGACTCAACTATGGCTCCTAGTTTGCAGTCATCTGTGAACTTCATTAGCCACAGGTCTTTTGTGTTAGCCTGTACTTCAGAGAAGTAGATACCAAACAGGAGAGGTCCCAGGACCCTGTGGTACTCCACTTGTCACTGGTTTGAAGTTAGATTTCGAGCTCCTTTCTCCATTCCGGTGTTAGCTTAGTTCTTAGAATACTTTCTGCTACTTTATGGATACAATACGCTGTATGATTGTTGTTATTCTCCTTAAATGCCTGTATCCAATATCGCAGTCTTTCCTTGTTTCTTGAGCTTCCCTCCCTCTGTTTCAACATCATCCCTTAGCACTTTGAATTATAGTTTTCTGCTTGTGCTATGTCTAGGAGCCTTAACTGTGTAGCTCTGAAATACCCCCTTCAAATTGGGTAATCCCAATCCGCCCTGTTCTACTGGAAGAATCAGCTTATTCCACTTGACTCTTGCCGTCTTCCCCTCCCAGATAAGGTCATTCAGCTCTTTATTAATTGCTATCCACAACTTCTCCTGTGGTTGATAAAAATATGCCTGACCTGTGTACAAGACTAAAGGGACTAAAAACATTTTGACTGCTTGTACTATCCATATCAATATAACAAAGCTTCCATTTTCTCATTTTTTGTATTATCTTTTATTTAGTCTCTGCCACACCAGAATCACTTTTCATCCATACTCCTAAATGGTATACATGGATTTGAGTGAACGGCAGATGGCCGATCGGAAAACGTTTGACAGCAGTTCTGCGAATGCGCAGAATTGCAAATACAATGTAGCCGAATCGCAAATTATCCCCTCCCCCATTTTGCCCATGGTAGTGCTTGTTTAGGTGGTAGAGCGGTCGGAATTGTCGAATTTGGTGTTTCGTTCGACATTCAAACCGTTCGGCTGTGGGAGGATCGAAAGGAGGTCGTTCACTCAAATGCATGTATTCCCTCCTTAATATTTCATTTTATCATGTCCCCATAAAGACAGATATTGCTGAACCAGTTTGCGTGTGGGTGCAAAATTTACTGCTACTGCCTTTGTTTTAGCTTCATTAATTTTGTACCCCGAAAAGATCTGAAACCGTCTCAAAATGTTCCACAACACTGTAATGTCTCTTTATGGGTTTTTATCAGGTATAAAACAATATAATCTGCAAATAGATCCTGCTTTTCTTGACTACCATACCAATTAGATCCTTGAATTTCTGAGTCCCTTATTTTCTTTGCCAGTGGTTCTAAATATAATGCAAATAACAAAGGGGAAAGAGGACATCCCTGCCTGGTTCCTCTGCTCAAGCAAAAATTATCAAAGAGGACCCCACCCAGTTTAAGTTTTGCATTCAATCCCTCAAACATCCTCCAAATCAACCAGGAAATGGAAATACTTCCACTGCCTTGCCCATTTAATCCCAATTTACTCTGTCAAATGATTTTCTTGCATCAAGACCCACCAATAACTAAGGTATCTTCTTGCATTCTCTGGTTCATCAGTGTTCTGTTAATGTTGTCAAATGTTTGCCTCCCCTCCACAAAACCATACTGATCCATATCTATCAATTTTGGCATTACATTTGTCATTATTTTTGCCATTATAGACATGAACGCTTTATAACCATGGTTTAGTATTGAAATGGGCCTGTATGAATCTGGGTCTAATGGATCTTTACCCTATTTAGGTATTACAGCTACCACTGCTTTCTTCACTTCTCCTCCTCTTAAAATAATGTTAAAACCTTCCAGGCCTTTATCAGTCTTTTCTCTCATAACTTCCAAACTTCTACAGGAATACCATCTATTCATGGGGACTTTCTCTGTAGTTTGGTTTTACATCACAATTTTTATCTCATCTCCTCCTGTCCTGACCATTAGTAATTCAGCATCATTTACATCTAACCTTCACATATTTAATTCTTCCACAAACGTTTCCATTTGTATCTTTTCTGGATTTCCATAGTTCTTTGCTTTATACAGACTTTCATAGAATTTCTGAAATATTTCTAATACTTGTATAAGATCTCGTTACCTTCCTTGTTATAGGCTCCCTAAGCTTGGCGACAGCCCTTTCTACTTTCTGTTGCCTGAGTCATTGTGCAAAAAACTTTTGTGCTCTAATGTTATTATCAAAAAAAAAAAAAAAAAAAAACAGCTGCTTAACAACAATCTTTCTACACTCATGCATATTATCAAGGTAATTCCTTATTTTCTGCTTAGCATTCTGTAGTTGATCCTCTTCTTGTTCTGTGAGATTCACCTCTATTGTGCAATACTTTAACATTTGTCAGTCCCTCTAAATAATTCTCGTTACTTCTTAACCATAGCTCCCTTTCTTTTATTTTCATGTTAATTTTAAAATTCCACCTTAATTTTATCCCACTCTTTACATTTTCAGAAGAAATTTCTATCCTCTCTAATAACCCTGAATAATCTCCACTACCCATTCCTTAAATTCCTCTCTTTTCAGCATATAGGTAGGAAAACGCCAGTGCCTCATTGCTGCGGTAGCGTTGTCGCCTCAGTTAGACGTTGCCTGTTCGATTCTCAGAGCGTCTTCTGTGTAGCGACATGCGTGAATTGGCGTTCCTTCGTTGAAGGTTGTGCGTTAGGCCCGGCAAGCCAGTATGTAAAAATCTACTGCCAATCATTAGCGGACTGGAGTTCCGCTGTGGCGACCCCTAACCGGGAAAAGCCGAAAGACACAAACAAACAAACCCTGTTTTTATTTTAGTTATTATTGGCACATGATCTGAAATAGTTATTGTGTGTGTATCAAGACATTCAATTAAATGCACAAGTTCCTGTGAAATGTAAATTCTGTCTAGCTTAGCCCATGTTTTATGTTTTGGGGAATAATATGTAAATTCACTCCGAACTCCTATTACTGAATTCACATATTCCATGCCAAATATTTTTATAAATTTCTTCGAAAATCTACCCTCTTTTGTTACACTTTCCCTTCTGACACATCTTCACTGTTGCAAATCACATTACAATTCGCATCTATAAGTAATATTCCTTGCTGAAAACTGATCAGTTCTCCTAGAATTTTCTTAAGCTCCATTATGAGCAGTTTTAGGTGGAATATAAATACATGCCAGTGTAATCCTGCTCTGCTGTCAGTAGCTCCTTAGCACTACAAATGTCAGTTATCTGTTTTATCTTCTACTTTCACTATTGGAGCTCCTCTTGCAACAAATTTAAGTACTACTCTTTTCCTTTGCCCCAGGTATTCTCCTGAATAACTATCCTGAAAAATCTTTTTTTATCAAATTCACATGTTCATTTCTAAGTGAGTCTCCTGTAACATAGCTATTTGCACTCTACATTTTTAATATAGTTCACTACTCGTTCTTTTTTGTATTTATCTGAGAGACCGTTGACATTTAAAGACATTACAGAAAGCATCACTGCATTAAAAAGTTATTACTCCCACCTTTTATGTACAACACCTTTTTTGTTAAATGTGTAGTTCCAACTTTTGTGTTACCTACACACACTGTTGGACAGGCTGAACTCTTATACAGTTGTTTCTTGTCATAACCATTTGAGCCTATGTTACATCTTACAAAACTTTTTGTTTTACTGAAAGTCCTCAAACAAAAAAACAAACGCACCCCAATAACCATAAAACCTATTATCTTAATACTAACACACAAAACTATGTACATCTTCAAATACTGATGTTTTACCCTCCTAATAGGAACAAAAGTCCCAAACTGACAGCCAACTCACAGACTTGAGTTAGTCTAAAAAAAAGTTTAAACATGCCAAGACACATGGTGCAGCCTGTGCTTCTACAAAGTGCTAACTGGTTTTGTCTTTTTTATAGCTCTCCCAGTTGAGAAAACCCCTGAATACTTTCAGAGAACATTATATCCTAGCCAATTTCTCTTCTCAGTTTTTTTTCTTTTACTTTAGCCAATTGCTCACCACCAGCCTGTAACTAGTTTCTCTTTATCAGATTGTCTCCATGGAGACACCAAACAGGCAGCCAGTTTTTCTCTCTCTAAATTTCCATAGAAACATGAAGACTGGCTGCAGAATTGCTACTGAACATACATATTTTTGCTAGAAAAAAAAAGACTTACAATATTCAATATTCTTTTTCATTTACATGCTTACTCTTAAAACTTGTTACTAAATCAGTCTAAAGTCCTTAGTCCAGTCATTTCTCCACGTAAGAATGAGAAAAAGCACATTAAGTTTTCTTTTGTCATGCTGTTTTAACCAAGATTTTTTTCATTACATTGCCTACATTGCTTAAAACTGAACAAGCAAGAGAGAGGAGAGAAAGAAAAGAAAAAAAAACAGCAGCACCTGTTTACAATCTCCATTATACTTAAAAATAACTGAGAAAAGTTAAAACCATACACCACAAAAATAGTGCTAGTAAGAAAAATAAATTTACTTACAGTTAATGTTCCCCCTCCTCTTCCCCTCCCTAAAGTATTTTTTGAACATTAATGACATGAAGTAGGGCATACACTTTAGAGTCCGCCACAAGTCCAACAAATTCTGAAAAGTTCAGTATTTCCATACTTTCTTGTTCTGCCATATTTTACTCATATAATTGTTACATTGTAATCCCACATTAAGTTACTGGTTTTATTACTGTTCATCTCCAACTTCTAAATTTTGCCACTGCTTCATTTCCAACATACTCTCAGTTCTTCTAGTCAGCTCTCAAGCTCCCTTCCTTCACTCCAACATTTTCCATTGAAACAGTGGAAAAAGTCTTACAGGTACAGTCTTTATGTGGTCTTTAGAACAAGAAGCAGAAACTTTTGTATTTCCTCTTAGCACGTACTTCATCAAAAAATGATTTTGTCCCTCTAGGGAAGAATACTTTGAAGTCGGCTGGGTAGAGCAGTTTGACTCTCACACCTGCTTCTCGACATTCCCCGAGTAGTAGAATAAATTTGCTTCTCTTCTGCCTGGTGTACAATGCGTAATCATTCTCCACAAACACTCTGCTGTCTCAACACATATAGTACTTTGTCCTTCTGCCACAGTTTTGTAAAAATCTTCTTCTGCTGGTATGATTGTATCTTTACTATTAAAGGTCTAGGCTGCTTTCTGATAGCCAGGTTTGGAGTATACACATGATGTCCCCAATCAACAACTCCTGCTATGGAATACCAGCCCAGTTACTTATTTGTACTTTCATAAAGTTAATGCAGTCTGTGCCTTCCAGCTTCTCTGGTACAGCTGAAATCTCAGATTTTCCCTATGTGCCATGTCCTCTAAACTCTGCTTAAGAAGAGATGATTAAAAAAATAATAGTTTCATATTCAGTAAAAAGAAGTTATGTCTTACCATAACATTCCATCTGTGTTGTTGATCTTCTTCCATTCATCACTGATGAGTTCAGTTCCGATCCCTCGGAAAAGTGTCGGCCTAATACCAAGCTTGCGTACACCAAAAACTCTCGAGCTAAGCTGCTACCCCCACAATGCCATTCTCCCTGTTACCTCAGATCGAGTTTGCATAAGACATATAGAAGTAAGGCAGAGGTCCATTTCTGAGCAAAAACCCCGAGAACACCACAAGGACCCATGAGACCCACCAGGAGCCTTTGGTGGGGGACGGAGGGTGGGATGTGATGAATGGAAGATCAACAACACAGATGGAACATTATGGTACGACATAACTTCTTTATCTGATGTTGTTAATCTCCTTCCCATTCATCACTGATGGGACAGAATCCCAAGCTACCTAAGAAACCTGGGTTGCCTTTATTGAAGAACATTCCTGAGCATCACTGAGCTGAAGGCCACTCTTCCCCTGGAGACCACATTCAACTTACAATGTTTGATGAAAGTGTGAGGTTTAGCCCAAATAGCTGCTGTGCAAATGTTGCCCATAGAAGCTCTGGAGAGAAAAGCAACAGAAGTTGCTATAGCTCTAGTTGAATGTGCTTTGATATTGTGAAGTTTAGGCTCATTTGTATGTGAATATGAAAAGGCAATACAATCTCTGAGCCACTTTGATAAAGTCCCATTTTTGGACCAAAGAAAGAAATGAAAAGTTGATCTGACTTGCAGATAGAATTAGTTCTGTCTAAGTAAAAATGTAGTTGCCTATGTATGTCCAATGAGTGTAGACAGTATTCTCCTTTATTAGAATAGTTTGGGAAAAACACTGGGTGTTCAATGGATTGGTTCACAGAGAAATCACTTTGGGGAGAAAAGATGGATTAGTACGTAGTGATACTCTGTCTTTATGAAATATTAAGTATGATCTCTTGATGCAGAAGGCTTGTAATTCTGATAACCGTCTAGCTGATGTGACGGCTACCAAAATAGAGATTTACATGACAGGAATTTGAGATAACATTTTGCAGCAGGCTCAAAAGGCGGTAAAGAGAGAGAGAGTGTAGTACTAGGGAGAGATTCCATGCCTCTAATGGACGCCTGATTGGAGGTCTGCTATGAAACACTCCTTTGAGAAAGGTCTTGCATAGGCAGGTGGAGATGAAACACTCCTTTGAGAAAGGTCTTGCATAGGCAGGTGGAGATAACTGGAGTGCCCCCTAACCCGTTATGAAAACTGGAAATAGCTGCTAAATGGACTTGTATGGTAGAAGCCAAAGTTCCATTCTCAAAAAACTTAGAAAGGTATAGAAGTATAACAGAGACTGGAACTGAGAAGCGATCTAGCATCCATTCTTTAGACCAAAGAGCGAACCTTTTCCATTTATCGCTGTAAAGTTTTCTGGTGGATGGTTTATGGGAGGCCAGAATGATATCACGAACAGGTGGGGAAAGAGTTTACTGCCTGGCGACTAACGGATGTGGAGAAACCAAGCTTTCAGCTTGAGAGTGGACAGATTTGGGAGAGTCAACCCTTGGGGATGAGAAATTAAGTCTGGACGAGTGTCCAGGATCCATGGAGGTTGTAACAGGTGAGGGTGGAAGAAGGGGAAGCAGACTTGACGAGGCCAGAATGGGGCAATGAGGATCACCTTGCATCTCAACCGAACTGCTTTCTTTAAAAAATAGGGGTATCAAGGGAATTGGAGGATAAGCATAGAAGAGACCAGTGGGCCAATCGTGAGACAGAGCGTCTCTCGGGGATTCCCCCTCTGAGAGAAAGAGGGCAAAAAAGCTGCTGCATTTGTTGTTCGAAGGGGAGGCAAAGAGATCGCAGCAAGGCTGGCGCCATCTGCTGAAACTTTCTGCCATAACCTTTGGATTGAGAGACCACTCGTGCAGATGGAGAATGCATCTGCTCAGCTTGCCTGCAATCTAATTGGAACTCCCTGGAATATGCGTTGCTATAAGAAAGCGGTAGGAAGCTATCGCACAGTGCCAAATTCTCGAGGCCTCTCGACACAGGGGGTAGGATTTGGTTCCTCCTTGTTTATTTATGTACCAGACTACTGACATATTATCTGACTGAATTGCAATCGTTCCCGATGGAAGGTGCAGATGTAATGCCTGCAACGCCAACAGCACCACTCAACTCCAGAACATTGATTTGCTGATTGGCCTCTAAGCTCAACCATGTGCCTTGAGCTGTCTTTCCCTGAAAATGGTCCCCCCACCCTATCAGGAAAGTGTCCGTGGTCACAATGCATTGGGTTGAGGAGTCTGAAAAGGATGACACCAAAGTTCTGCATCTGGCCTCATCCACCAGAGGAGATCGCTTGCAAGAGTTGGTTCTGAGGATCTGTGAGTTTTGGAGGTGAAGAATTGCCAATCATTGGGACAATAGGAGCCATTGTAAGAGTCTCATGTGTAATCTTGCCAGAGGAACTATCGGAAAGGCTGAAGCCATGTACCCCAGAGCCTGGAGAACTTCCCTTGCTGACACCTTTCTTTGACAGAGTATCACCCGTACTTGCAAGCTTAACCTCTGAAGCCTGTGAGCCTGTGAGATACCAGGCATGTTTGAGTACTGAAAACTGCCCCTATAAATTCCAGATGTTGGGTAGGTTGTAAGTTGGATTTCTCCCAATGTACAGTGATGCCTAAGGACTCTGCTAGTAAGTGTGTGCAATGGAGGGCCATGGTCAGATGATGCTTGGTGGGGGCGGAAAGGAGCCAATCGTCTAAATATGGAAACATCTGGAATCCTTGAAGTCTCAGATGAGCTGTCACCACTGCTAGACATTTTGTGAACACTCTGGGGGCCGCAGAGAGAATGAATGGCAGAGCTCGGAACTGGTAATGATTGGCTCCTAGCCGGAAGTGAAGGATACTCCTGGAGCGTTTGTCCATTTTGATGTGGTAATACGCATCCCGGAGGTCTATCGAGCACATCCAAACATCCTCCCGTAAAAAAGGGAGAATGGATTGAATAGTGACCGTGCAGAATTTGGTTTGAACCGCTGATTTGTTTAAATGGCTGAGATCCAGAATTGGTCTCCAGTCCCCGGTCTTTTTTGGCACCAAAAAGAATCTTGAGTAAAAACTGGATCCGCATTGGTCTGGAGGGACTGGTTGCATAACTTTTTTTTGACACAGCTTTCTTATCTCTAAAGCTGCTTCTTCCCTTTGATTGGGTGGAACATCAGGAAGGTTTACCAAAGGTTTTGGATGGGAGAATAGAGGGATGTAATAACCAAGATTATCCTCTGCACCCATTGATTGCTTGAGATAGAGTGCCAGGCAGTGTGGTGCACAGAAAAACGAGCTCTGACTGCTTCCAGTGGAAAGCAATCGGGCAACGCTTCAGGAGCGTTGATAAGACCACCCAGAGAAAGAATCTCTGGAGTCTTGGTTTCAGGGACCCCTTCTGCCCTTAAAGGGGCATCTTCCACCACTGGAACCCCCTCTACCTCTACGGGAATCCTCGCCACGTGCTTTACAGAAAGGACCTAGAGATTTCTTCTGCCAGATTTTTCCACTCCTCTGGTTCCTGAAAAAGGAACGTTGGGGCTTGGAAAAATGTAGGCCAACGGCAGACATTTCCATCCTACATGCACCTGGCCAGTGTGTCCTTTACTTTAGAACCAAATAAGGAAGATGGGTTCAATAGGGGCATTCAAAAAGGAGGACTTGAAGGAGTCCGCGAGGTCACAGATGTGCATCCAGGCATGATACCCTCATGACTATGCCTGCACCCACAGCTCTAGCCCTACTTTCGGTTGCGTGAGAGAGCAACTTCATGGACGAAATGGAGACAGATTCAAGGGTGGCAAGTTGAGAGGCAACCTTGTCTCGTGCCCCATCAGAAACTTGACCAGCGGGGGTTTCAGAAAGTTTGGTAATCAAATCTCTTTGGAGTCTTGTGAAATGTGCCAGGTAGTTCAGGGATATGACAGCAAAGGTCGCTGAAGCAAAAACTTGTTTCCCCAGTCTGTCCACAGCCCGGGATTCTCTGTTGGGTGGGTGAACAGTAGGACTTTCTTCCGCTAAATCCTTTTTAGTGGCCGCCACCACCACCATTGCGTTAACTGGCAAACCTCTGGACCAGTGGGGGTGCTCCTCCGGGGGGGGGATCTTATCTGGTCTCCGGGGAATGGCCTCAATAGAGTCAAGGATCTGCCACGCACACTGCACGATGAGCTGGACTAACTCATCGGCAGGTGGGGTCACCCAACAGGTAGAAGGCCGAGAGCACAAAGCCTGCAGGAAGACCGACTCCTCCGAGGAAGGGTTAGAGGGCTTCCAGCCACCCCACTGTTTCAATATGTCCAGGATGTCTCCAAAGGAGACATCATCAGGGGGTTACCATGGGGACCCCTCCCCATCATCGTAGTCTGTATCCTCTGTCAAAGACTCTTCAGGATAGTCAATGTGTTTCCTCTTACATGCCTTCTAACGAGGAGGTTCCTCAGTGGGAATATCTGAGGAAGACTCAGAAGGATAGGTACCCTGAACTGGGGTTTCCTGAGGCTTCTTTTCTCTGTGTCCTGGGGAGGTGGCCCGTTGTCCATGTAGCTCAGAGGGAGCAGGGTGAAGTTCCAACATCAGAGGAATGCTTCCTGAAGCAAGCACCCTCTCCATCACCTGGAAAGCAGGCCCGCCCAAAGAGGAATGGGAGCATGGAACAGAGAAGGACAACCTTGGAACCGGGTCACACCCCGATCTGTCAGACACGCTCCCTGGAATGGAGCCTCAAGTAAGTTCGGGGCAGAAGTTCTCCCCGGATCTGTGGATGGAACCTAAGAAACACTCGGAACCATGCTCAGGACCGAGGACTGTGCCCCCCAACCATGAGTCTGAGGAAGGGACAGTTCCAATGGAACCGAAACCCGAAGAGGTGGCCTCGAAGCCTCAGTGAGAGTCACTGTTGGCACAGAGGAATGGGTTTCCACAAAGGACGTTAGAGCAATGGGCTTCGGAACTGATGGATCCGAAGGAGAAGTATATGTCGGAGTCCTGGGAGAGATAGACCCAAACCCCAAAGGAGGGGGCGAGTCTTAGGAATATTTGTTATCCCTCTGGCTGTCAACAGCTGATCCAACAGGTGCACCACACTGAATTTGGAAAGACTCTTAGTGGATCTCATGGACACTCCTGAAGTTGAGTCGGGTCTGGTTGGTCCAGAAAGAGGCTGTACATCTGATCTAGGAACGGATCCAATAAAGGGGAGTATCGGGTCCATGGTGTCTGAGCTAGTGACACCGTAGTCTCTAATTTGGAGATGGGTAGTAAAGGAATCAGTGGAGGAGAAAAAGGATTCAGTGCCGAGGAGGCACTTGAAGTCAAACTTATTGGTTCCAAAGGAATTGCGCGGGTTGAAACTGCTTTTGGTGTGGGAAAACGCGACATCAGTGCTGAAGCTGTTATCGAAGGTAAGGTCTGAGCCATAGCTGGCATGGAAGGCAAGGTCAGTGCCGTAGAGGTTGGTGCCAAAGGTGATGCCGACATCAAAAATCTTGTAATGTCCATGACTTCGGTCAATGTGGCAACTGGAGCAGAGCTCAGAATAGAAGCAGTAGTCATAGCCGATGAAGCAATCCTATGCTCTGATGAAGATTTGTGGGCCTTATGTTTGTGAGACTTGCCCTTATCACCAGCTGGAGAAGAGGGATCCGAATGGGAATGTTTCTTGTCCTTCACTTGAGGGGTTGAGACCTCCGACACAGAAAGGGCCTCTGAGAAAGGAGAATCTAAAAGGCCTTTCAAAATCAGTTTGTATTTCCTTTCGTTCAGTGTCTGCTGACTAAAACTTTGACAAATCTGGCAAGGAGGTTAAACAGAGAGGTGAGAAACACCCAAACAATAAACACAGTCATTGTGCGAGTCGCTGTTAGGGAGTTTACCATTGCAAGTGGTGCAATGTTTAAACCCCAATGTCCCTTTTTTGTCAGACATTTCCATACTCATAAAATACACACACTACTAGTACCTAAAAAGAAAGAAGGAAGAAGAAATAGAAAGAAGATACCAACAATGGTATCAAGCGATACCAAAAGGGTAAGGAGAGGGCATATCAACGACAGTATAAGAAATACCCAATGGATAGAGCTAGTTAGATAAAATAAGGGTAAAAGTGTGAGATTAGGAAAAAAAAAGGTTAAAAAATACACAATTATCAATAAAGTATAAAACTTAGCTTGAGAGCTCGGTGAAACGCTGCTATATGGCTATGAGGCAAATGAGATCTGAGGTAACAGGGAGAAGGGTATTGTGGTTAGCAGCTTAGCTCGAGAGTTTTTGATGTACACGAGCTTGGTATTAGGCCGATACGGTTCCAAGAGATTGGAACCGAACCCATTAGTGATGAATGGGAAGAAGATTAACATCAGATGCCTTTTCATCATTTTGACCTCTGATTTTTGCAGCTTTATCACCTCATCTGAATAGTTGTTTAAAGCTTCTTCCAATTTTCCAGCCTTGTTTGTGTTGATATACTCCATCAGTGTTTTGCATATTTTAACCAGATGTGTGTGCAGTGGTCTTATATCTTCCTGTAGGTTACTGGAATTCATGTCTGGAGGTTGCATCGCTTTTTGCTGAACAGCTGCAGACCTTTCCCCAGTCAGTGTTTCTTCCACACTTTTTGTAGCGGATTTTTTTCCAGATCCTCTGTATTTCTTTTTTCCTGGCATCCAGGCAGTACACTTACTAGCCAGTTACTGAAATTTACCCCTAAACAGTCCACTGGCCTTCTCTACTGAATTTATGTTTGCACACTGAGAGAGCTAGAATTAAGCTGCTACTCATGTGCAGCTATCTTGGAAGTCCCCAAAATCTACTGAAGTTTTAAATCTTGAATTTCTGTACATAAAAAATATAGGGGCAGTTTCATTAATACCTACACTGTGTGTACACAAACTGCAATCAACATGCCTACCACACTGCTTGAACTTTCTAGTCAATTAGAAAGATTACACTAAGTGTACATGTAATCTACACTTTGCAGTAATTGTAATGACCCCCCTCAATATTTAAGGATTCAAGAAAATCAGCGGGAAAACTAAAATTAGGAGGAAGAAGATGTGAGTTATGATTTTGTTGTCTGTTCAGTCAGAATGGTGTACACTTTGTGTATACTTGTGTAGGCATTAATAAATCCCAGGGATAATCTTGTTATGGAAAAAAGCCTGACGCCTATGTGCACTAATTAAATATTGCCTGGCCAAACATTTGAGACAGTGCAACATAACCACTTCTCTGTCTCTGTCATATAGCTTCTCAGGTCTTCAGACATTCAGCTGATCCAGGCTATTTTTTTTAAACAGTAAACATCTTTATTAAATAATCATGTATGATATTGACAATCATACATTTATATAAATGAAAACAACCATACTGACATCATTTTAGTTGCAAACATCACTTATAATCTATCCAGTCATTATCAGTCAAACATTACATAGCTCATTCAAATCCTGCCTTCCATTAAAGCTCGTTCCTCCTCTACATGTATTGCCCCCATAATTCCCATTTTATCTTTGTAATTTGCTCCTACCCTTTTCTAAAGATCCCAACTCCAGTTGTTTTATCTGTTACTATACTCACTACATCTAGTACAGTTGGTTTAGACTTGGATTCTCATTTTCTAATTGCTTTTTGGCAATTCCGATTCTGTATCGTTGCTCAAAAAATAATTTCCCCAGTTACACCAAACTGCTCACCCAGTATCTCTGACAGATTAGTTTGCAGGTAATCTTTAAAGTCTGCCAACTCATTACACTCCCAGAAAATATGTTCCAAATTGCCTCTTTCTTCCCCATCACACTTCCAACATTTGCTGTCTACTTGAGGAGAAATTCTTTGTAATCTACTTGGGGTATAAAATACCTACATAATCACTTCCAAGCAAAGATCCTAAATCTTCTACATTTTGTTGCCTATTTTAGGGAAATACACAGCTGATACAGGCTATTGAGAATTAAGCCACAGCAATTCCAAATCTTGCTTTGACAAATCTTATTTATATTCTTGCAACTATGTTCTACTATGTGTATCTCTTCTGTATAACAATTTACCAGAATCATACTGAACTTGTAAATCATATTTCTGCAAGTTCAAAAGTATTTTCTACAATCATACTGGAACTTTATGAAAGCCTTTCTTGAAGAATACTTTGCAGTGACTTGTGATCTGACTCTGACATCAATGACTTGCCATAAAATGAAGTTATGTACTCACCATAAAATTCCATGTTTTTAGCTCATCTCACCCGTCATTCTTACATATGGGTTTGGAGCAGATCCTCGGCTCCGACTTGGCCTATTACAAAGCTCAAAGTCTCTTAGTTGGCTTGTGGCTAGGTAGGTAGGTATCCCATAGTGCACTAGTACAATCCCCAGATCTTGTTTGCTGCTAAACTATAGAAAGACAAAACTAAGGTTATCCAGAAAGAAAAACAATAATAAAAGGTCTCCACCCTACCAAGGTAAGACTATCCTGTCTACAGATCCTTCCAGGATGGGGGTAGGTGGGTGGGTTCATAAGAATGAAGGGCAAGACTGACTACAAACATGGAATGTTATAGTGAATACATAACTTCTTTATGTTCTGTAGTCCTATCTCGCCATCATTCTTACATATGGGACAGCGTCCCTAGCATCTTATTCTTGGGTGGCTCAGGGGAAAATACTCATGAGTACCGTGGAACCAAAGGAGGCTCTACCCCTTGAGGTCAGATCCAATTTGTAATGGGTAATAAAGGTATGAGGGGTAGCCCAGGTTGCTGCTGCACAAATACTGTCAAATGGAACTCTGGCTTGGAAGGCAGCAGATGTAGACTGGGATGGTGTAGAATAAGCCTTTATCTTGAACGACAGAGTTTTTCATTGGAGGAGTAAATGAAAGAAATGCAGCTTGAAATCCAATTAGATAGGGACACTTTAGAGACTGGCAGACCTATTCTAGATACAGAAAAGGATATGAATAATTTGTCTGACTTTCTGAGTTCCATAGTCCTGTGAAGGTAAAAG
>NC_056737.1:22801349-22823392 GCF_019279795.1 Protopterus annectens | reverse complement strand
AACAAGTTTCATAACTTCTATCACAAAGTTAAGTAAAGCACCATTTAAACTAGTCATTTCCAGCACTGCATCTTGGAACAGTTTAAGTCCTACATTGTGTGGAATAGAAGTGAAAAGGTCCACCACGTCTATTGTTGAAAAACCTGTTTCATCTGAGTAATACTCCTGTTTTATTTTTCTCAAAAATCCAAGGAGTCTTAAAATATACTCAATAGGTTTCATTGTGTTTTGTATCAGCCTAACCACATATATGGCAAAGGGATATGTCATGCTATTCTTAGCTGAGACTATTAGTCTGTAAGGGCGCTTGTCGATATTCTTATGGATTTGGGAATTCTAAATACTGTTGGGATGACCATGTATACTAACTAAAAATTCATGTGTTGCTTCATTATTGGGAAAACTGTTAGGAGTTTACGTAAATGTATATATGAACACTTGTATGCCATTGAAAACAAAGATGAGAACAATGTTTTACATAAGAATACCAATATTGCGGCTATGATTCAAAATTCCCATTTGGTATTTTGGAAAAAGGTAAACGGTATGACAATGGAGGCTTTTAGGAGAATAGGGTAAAGGAATGTGAACTTAAATGGCAACTAAGGCTGAATGCAACAACGTTGCCTGGTATTAATGAACTGTATCCATTTTGACGGTTTTAAAGAAAGAGCAATGATTTTATGATGTATTTAGTGGAATGTTGCCGTTTCATTAAGGGAACACTGAGTGAACAAGTCACATGATTATTTTAAATGCTATTTAAATTATAGTTTTATTATGTAAAATGGTTCTGAAGAAGTTCCTTTTGGGAAAGAATGCACTTGACCATTTTTTGTTTTTATATTAAAGTGAGGAGAGAGTAGTCAATTGGGGAGATACTTTCTTGAAGTCCTCCGTCGACATGGCCTCTGCTAGAGAGTCAGACAGTTCATTAATCCGATCTCTCTGCAATCCAGTAAAATGAGCCAAACAACACTATCAGAGAGAAAGTAGCTGAGGTGTAAACGCACTTACAAAACCCATACAACGCTTTGGACTCCCTGTTCAGCGGATGGACAGTTGAGCTCTGCACTGCTAGCTCTTTTTGGTTGCTGCTGCCACAAACGTAGCATCTACAGGTATGCACTTGGTCCACTGAAAGTGGTCCTTGAGGGGAGACAGAAAAGTACAGTTGTGTACACTTACCATAAATGTAGATGTTCGAGTGTATTCACTATTGCAGTAATCACATATGGGTTATCTGCTTGCAGTAGCCCTCAGTTGGCCTGATTATCAAAGTCTTGGGTCCTGCGTCAGTTGCTGTCTCATCTTCCATGACGCCAGGTAGTCAAAGGTATAAAGCATGCAGCCGACACCATTACAACAGTTTTTCTTGACCCAGATGTCAGGTGCCCCCCTAATGGGAAGCAATTAAATATATATATATATATATATATATATATATATATATATATATATATATATATATACACACACAAGGTTACACCTCCAACAAAAAAGCAAATACAATAAAAAGCTTTAAGCATAGTAAAAAGGAACAGAGGTATAGCCAAAAGAAGTCAGGGGGCTGGAGAGAGGGTAACCAGGACTGCAACAGTGAATACACTTGAAAATCTACATTTATGGTAAGTGTACACAACTGCACTATGTTCTTCGCGTTTCACTGTTGCAGTCATCACATTTGGGTATGGGAGGAGGAAATTAGATAGCATTAGGATTAAGTCCCCGTAAGACTGCAGTGGCAAAGCCAGCTCTGGATTTAGAGAAAATTGGCAAATGGTAATGCTTGGTTAAAGTATGTACAGAACTCCAGGTAGCAGCTTCTAGGATGTTCCTGGTAGGGACACCTCTGAGAAAGGCTGCAGAGGTAGATGCAGCCCTGGTTGAATGTGGTCTTATCCCCTGTGGGATAGGTTTTCCATGGTGCTTATAGCAGAAATTAATGCAATGGCCTATCCACTTAGAAATGGTTTGCTTTGAAATGGCCTTCCCCTCTGCCCCTGCAGCAAAAGCCACCAGCAGCTGTGCAGATTTCCCGAGAGGTTTAGTCCTGTCCAAGTAAAATCTAAGTTGTCTGTGCACATCTAAGGAGTGCAGTATAGGTTCCCCTTTGTTCTGTGGATTAGAGAAGAAGGTTGGCAAATGAATGGACTGATTAAGGGCCACAATGAATACTACCTTGGGCATGAAGGAGGGATTGGTCCCAAGGGACACCCTGTCCACATGAAAGATGATGAAAGGCTACACTGCCATAAGGGCCTGTAATTCAGACACCCTTCTTGCTGAAGTGATGGCTAAAAGGAAGGCTGTTTTCCAAGAAAGGAATTTCAACTTTGCACTTGCAGCTGGCTCAAAGAGAGGTAGGGTGAGTGTTTCCAATACAAAGTTAAGGTCTCAGGCTGGAGTTGGGGCTCTCCTGGTTGGTCTTAAGTTTTTGGCCCCTCTGAGGAACTGCTTGAGTAGTGGATGAGAGACAAGGGGTGGTTCTGTGTTGTAATGAGCTGAAATGGCTGAGGCATGAATTTTGATGGAGGAAAAGGAAAGGACCTTGTGAAGCATCTCAGGTAAATATTGAAGAATCGGAGATAAAGTGGGCGCTGCTGTGCCCATCCTCTGAGCTTGACTACAGGAAAATAATCTTTACCATTTTCAGCATAAGAACTTCTAGTACTAGCCCTCCTTGCCTCCAGAATGACATCCAACACTTGTTTACTGAGGGATGGTAAAGTAAAGTTGTGTACACTTACCATAAATGTAGATGTTCAAGTGTATTCACTGTTGTAGTCATTACATTTGGGTAAATCTGCTTGCAGGTTGCCCTCAGTCAGCCTGATTAACAAAGTCTTGGGTCCTGCGTCGGTTGCTGTCCCTTTTTCTATGACGCCAGGTCTTCAGGGGTATAAAACATGCAGCCGATGCCATTACATCAGTTTTTCTTGCCCCAGATGTCAGGTGCCCACCTAATGGGGAGCAATTAAACATAAAAACACAAAGGTATACCTCCAACAAAAAAGCAAATACACCAAAAAGACTTTTAAGCATAGTAAAATTAAGTAGAAGTATAGCCAAAGGAAGTCAGGGGGCTGGAGGGAGGGTAATCAGGACTGCAACAGTGAATGCACTCGAACATCTACATTTATAGTAAGTGTACACAACTGTACTATGTTCTTCGTGTTTCACTGCTGCAGTCATTACATTTGGGTAGATTCCCAAAGCTATGGTTGGGAGGAGGAGTTTAGATAGCATTAGGACCAGCTATAAGGCCCTGTAAGACTGCAGTGGCAAAGCCAGCTCTGGATTTAGAGAAAATTGGCAAATGATAATGCTTGGTGAATGTATGTACAGAACTCCAGGTAGTAGCTTCTAGGATGTCCCGGGTGGAACGCCTCTGAGAAAGGCTGCAGAAGTAGATGCAGCCCTGGTGGAGTGAGGTCTGATCCCCTGGGGGAATAGGTTTTCCATGGTGCTTATAGTAGAAATGAATGCAATGGCTTATCCATTTAGAAATGGTTTGTTTTGAAATAGGCTTCCCCTCTGCCCCTGCAGCAAATGCTACCAGCAGTTGTTCAGATTTCCTTTGAGGTTTAGTCCTGTCCAAGTAGAATCTAAGTTGTCTGTGCGCATCCAAGGAATGCAGAATCCGTTCCCCTTTGTTCTGTGGACTGGGAAAGAAGGTTGGCAAATGAATGGACCGATTAAGAGCCACACTGGATATCACCTTGGGCATGAAGGATGGATTTGTTCTGAGTGACACCCTGTCCGCATGAAAGATGATGAAAGGCTTCACTGCCATAAGGGCCTGTAATTCAGATACCCTTCTAGCTGAAGTGACTGCTAAAAGGAAAGCTGTTTTCCAAGAAAGAAATTTTAAGTCTGCAGTAGCAGCTGGCTCAAAAGGAGGTAGAGTGAGTTTCTCCAATACACAGTTAAGGTCCCAGGCTTGGGTTGGAGCTCTCCTGGGTGGTCTCAAATTTTTGGCCCCTCTGAGGTACTGCTTGAGCAGTGGATGAGAGAAGAGGGGAGGTTCTGTGTTACAATGAGCTGAAATGGCTGAGGCATGGATTTTAATGGAGGAAAAAGACAGGCCCTTGTGAAACATCTCAGTTAAGTACTGAGAAATCTGAGGTAAATTGGGTGCTGCTGTGCTCATCCCTTGAGATTGGTTCCAGACACAGAATCTTTTCCATTTTTCAGCATAAGATTTTCTAGTACTAGGTCTCCTTGCCTCTAAGATGACATCCATCACAGGTTTGCTGAGGGATGGTAAGGGAGAGTTTAAGTAATTAGCCAGGCTGCAAGGCTCAGTGTTGGAAGCTGAGGGTGCAGAATCAGATTCTCCTGCTGAGACAGCAGGGAAGGAGTCTGAGGCAGGTGCCATGGAGATAACCATGACACACTGCGCAGGTGGGGGTACCAGTATTGGCACGGACAGTCTGGAACAATCAAAATCATCTTTGATTTGTCTTGCTGGACTTTTAGTAGTACTTTAGAGAGCAGAGGCAGCGGGAGGAAGGCATAGACCGATAGGTTTTTCCAGCTAAAGGACAGAGCATCCACTTTCCAGGCTTGTTTGTTGGGAGTTCTTGTGCAAAATTTGTCCAATTGGTAGTTCTGGGGGGAGGCAAACAGGTCAATATCTGGGCTCCTCCATTCGCTTGTCAACATGTTGAAAATCCTTGGGTCCAGTTTCCACTCATGTGGGTCCATGAGATTTCTGCTTAGTCTGTCTGCCAGTGTATTTAATTTTCCTGGCAGGAACTGAGTTTGCAGGTGCACTTGGTAGCTCAATGCTGTGTTCCACAATGCCATGGCTAGTCTGCAGAGGGGGTAAGAAATTGTACCCCCTGCTTGATTATGTACCATATAACCATGGTGCTGTCCGTCTTTACCATTAGTTGTCCTGGAAAAATGTAGTCCTTGAAGGCTATCAGAACATTCTGTACAGCTAACATTTCTTTTTATTTGATATGCAGGTGCATTTGACTTGGGTTCCATCTGCCGTGAATGCACTTCCCTGCCAGGTGAGCCCCCCATGCATAGTCTGATGCATCTGTAAGGGTTTGGGCGGCGGGGGGGGGGGGTGTTAAAGGTAGTCCCTTGTTTTGGTGGCAGGCCTCTGCCCACCAAAGAAACTCTAGGCGCTGGCAAGGTATGATAGGAATCATTGTTTCTAGCCTCTGAGAATGATGACTCCATAGGCTTTTTATATACCACTGTAGTTTCCTCATACGCAGTCTTGCATATGGAATTAGAAGAATGCAGGAGGCCATGAACCCCAAGGCTTGCAGTATTTGTTTTGCAGATAGCAAGGTTTTTGTGGCAATTTGTTTGAAGTAGGTTATCAAATGAATTTGCTTTTCTGGTGTGAGGTAAGCCATCTGGGAAGCTGTATTCAAGCTTGCTCCCAGAAATGTAATTTGTTGACAGGGCACCAGTTGTGAGATCTTTTCGTTTATGGTCTACCCCAGACATGTTAGAACCCTTTTTACAAACGTCAGACTGGAAAAACCTATCAGTCTATGCCTTCCTCCCGCTGCCTCTGCTCTCAGTATGTCCTGGCTTTCTGCCTGAATTAGACAATCGTCCAGGTATGGGTATTTTTGAATACTACTTTGCCTGCAAAATGCAATAACTGGAGCAAGGCACTTTGTGAATACCCTGGGCGCAGTAGATAACCCAAAGGGCAGTACAGAGAACTGACAGTGCGTGTAAGCCTGCTTTGAAGCGTACATATCTTCTGCAAGATTCCCTGATTGGGATATGCAGGTATGTTTCTTTCAAATCTAGTGCTGCCAGCCAGGCATCTTTGCCTAGCATAGAAGTAACTGGTGAAGTCAGCATCTTGAATTTTGGAATCTCCAGAAAGGTGTTTAGAGTAGAGTAGACACGTCCAGGATTGGACGCTATGATTTGTCTTTTCTGGGTACCAGGAAAAGTCTGGAGTAAAAACCTCGTCCCTTTTCCTCTTCTGGTACCAGCTGAATAGCCCCCATGCTTGAGAGAGAAAGTACTTGTTTTTGAGCCTCTGCCCACTGATTTGGTGGTAGGTTCGGCCACCCACTTGGTGGTGGCAATGTGTGGAAGTGAAATCTGTATCCCTGGGACACTATATTTAAAGCCCATTTGTCCTGCGTAATGAGTTCTCAGTTCTTTGCATGAAGAGCAATCTTTCCACCCAGTGGGGCAGACAGAAGATAAGTGCTTGGAGATTTTAAAAGGAAGTCATTGAGACAGTTTACCATAGGATGGTGTCTTCTTATTCCCAGACTTGGAAGTGGAGGCTCCCCACTGCTTAGGTCTGAGAGTCCCCTGGGACTGAAACCTGGGGTTTTTGCTGTGTCTGGGTTTGGCTTGAGAAGACCTGGAAGGGGCTGGAAAGGACCAATTCTTAGAAGGCCAGTGCCTACTAAATCTAGGAGGCTGAAAGTACAGTTGTGTACATTTACCATAAATGTAGATGTTCGAGTGTATTCACTGTTGCAGTTATTACATTTGGGTAATCCTGCTGGCAGGTTGCCTTCAGCCGGCCTGAATTCCAAAGTCTTGGGTCCTGCGTCAGCCGCTGTTGCCCCTTCCCCGACGTCATGTCGTCAGGGATATAAAAGAAGCAGTCAACGCCATTTTCTTCAGTTTTTCTTGCCCCAGATGTCAGGTGCCCCTTAAAAGGGTAGCCACATTTTATATATATAAATCAATAAATGCACCAATATAACTTTTACCTTAATCTATAAGCAAATACACCACATAGGTTGGATAAATCAGAGAAGGATAGATGAGATCCATAGAAAAAAGGGGGATGGCGGGTGGGTAACCTGGACTGCAACAGTGAATACACTCGAACACCTACATTTATGGTAAGTGTACACAACTGTACTATGTTCTTCGTGTTTCACTGTTGCAGTCATTACATTTGGGTAGAGTCCCAAAGCTATGGTTGGGAGGCTGGAGCTAAACAGCATTAGGAGTGGTTATGAGGCCCTGCAGAACTGTAGTGGCAAAGCCTGCCCTGGATTTAGAGTAGAATGGCAGATGATAATGCTTTGTAAAGGTGTGCACTGAACTCCCAAGTAGCCGCCTCTAAAATGTCTCTGGTTGGTACTCCCCTGAGAAAGGCTGAAGTGGCTGCAGCTCTGTTGGAATGTGGCCTAATGCCCTTAAGCACTGGCTTGCCATGGTGTGAATAGCATAAATGAATGCAGTGGCCTATCCACTATGAGGTAGTCTGCTTTGAAATAGCCTTTCCTTGTGATCCTGCAGCATATGCCACTAGTAATTGCTCTGTCTTCCTGAAAGCTTTGGTTCTGTCCAAGTAGAATCTAAGCTATCTGTGTACGTCCAAAGAATGCATAATTCTCTCCCCCTTGTTCTGTGGATTTGGATAAAAGGTTGGCAGATGAATAGTTGGCTTAATAGCCACACTGGACACCACTTTTGGCATAAATGTTGGGTTTGTTTTTAGAGAGATCCTGTATGGATAAAACATGATAAAAGGTTCCACAGCCATGAGCGCCTGTAGCTCTGAAACTCGTCTTACAGAAGTAATTGCTAGGAGCAGAGCTGTTTTCCAAGATAAAAACTTTAGATCAACAGTAGCAGCTGGCTCAAAAGGAGGCAGGGTGAGCTTTTCCAAGACATAGTTGAGGTCCCATGCAGGTATTGGTGATCTCCTTGGAAGCCTTAAATTTTGGCTCCTCTGGAGGTACTGTTTTAATAAAGGATGAGAAAAAATTGGTGGCTCTGTATTGTAATGAGCTGAAATGGCAGAAGCATGAATTTTAATTGATGAAAAGGATAGGCCTTTGTCCAGCATCTCAGTTAAGTACTGCAAAATCTGAGGAATATTAGGTACATTTGTATCAATTCCTTGTGCCTGGTTCCAAGCACAGAATCTCTTCCATTTTCCAGCATAAGACTTTCTTGTACTAGGCCTTCTGGCTTCCAGAATGACATCCATCACAGCTTTGCTGAGAGGTGTTTTTTAATGACTACATTATCCGCCATGCTGCCAGGTTTAATGTCCTGAGTTGGCTGTGCAGGATCTGATTGTTTTGCTGGGACAGTAGACATGGTAACGGAGGTAAGGTCCAAGCTGGGTAAAGAGACAGGTTCCTTAGGATTGGATACCAGTACTGGCGGAGCCAGTCTGGGGCAATCAGTATCATCTTTGGTTTCTCCTGCGTGACCTTTAGGAGTACCTTGGGGACGAGAGGCAGTGGAGGGAAGGAATATACTGATAGGTTTTTCCAGCTGAAAGATACGGCGTCCACTTTCCATGCTTGTCTGTGATAAGTCCTTGTGCAGAATCTTTTTAGTTGGTAGTTGTGAGGGGAGGCAAAATAGATCTATGTCCTGGCATCCCCATTTCCTTGTTATCATGCTGAAGACTTGTGGATCCAGCTGCCACTCGTGGGGATCCATGAGGTTTCTGCTTAGTTTGTCTGCCAGAGTATTTTCCTTTCCTGGCAGGAATTGTGCCTGCAAATGTAATTGGTAAGTCAAAGCTGTGTCCCAAAATGTCATGACTAGTCTGCAAAGGGGGTAAGAATTTGTGACCCCCAGTTTGTTTATATACCACATGACCGTGGTGCTGTCTATCTTTATCAGTAGTTGTCCCGGATGAAGTAGGTCCTTGAAGGCTGTCAGGGCATTTTGAACAGCTAGCATCTCTTTTTGATCGATATGTAGATGCATTTGGTTTGAGGTCCATGTGCCCTGAATGCATCTTCCTGCCATGTGGGCCCCCCAGGCATAATCTGATGCATCCATTGTTAGTGTCTGCCTGGCTGGGGTAATGTGAATGGCTGTCCCTTGTTCTGGTGACAAGCTTTTGCCCAGCATCGAAACTCCTGTTGTAGGCAGGGAATGACAGTAATCATTGTTTCCAGGCTGTGGCAATGTTGAGTCCAAACACTTTTAAGGTACCAGTGAAGTTTCCTCATATGCAGTCTTGCATATGGAATTAGTAGGATGCAGGATGCCATGAAGCAAGCCCAAAGCCTGCAGAAGTTGAGGATGTGTAAACCTTTTTTCCCCCATCTATCCAGTGCCCTTGAATCTCTGTCAGACGGGGTTGGGTTTTTTGCTGTAGAGTCCTTAACTCCTTTGGGACCCTGTGAAATAGTTTCTGGGTCTGCAGCAAGGTTTTTAAAAAGAAATTTGTGAGAGTCAGGAACCCTGTAATATCTGTCAGGCTTAACAGGAGCTGGAGGTAAGGAGTCAGGAGTCAAACTAGACTCCGAAAACACATCATCTACAATGTCTAACACAGGGGGAATGGAGAGAGGCCTGTGCTGTGGTAGTAAAAGGAAATCCCTGAGCCTCTATGGATTCTGAAAAATCTTGGCTCTCCCAGTGAAAATGCTCCCTCATGGTATGCAAGGTTTCCCCAAAGGAATAATCCTCAGGAGGGGATGCTGAAGGTATAGATTCTTCAGCATCAGAATCCTCATAGGGGGTAAAGAATATCCCTGATCAGAAGAGGAATCAGAAGAAATGGAAACCTGATCTGAAGATTCATAGTCAATCTCTTGCCTAGGCCTCTTATCAAGAGGGGGATGGGAACCCCTGATCAAAGTAATCAGGTCTTCGGCCATTTTGATCATCTGTTTTTTGGGCATAAAGGACTGTACATGTGGCTCATGAGTTTGTTTCTTTGCTTTAGAAGCTGCTTTAGTCTGTCTTTGAAGCTGAAGTCATTTTAATGTAAAGATGTTGTGGTCTGAATACACCCTCAGAAGCAGATACCTGCTCAGCGGCTCCGGACTCATCTGAGGGATTAGCGCCCGAGGCTCCAATATTGTCCAGCGGCATGGCCGACTCCACGTGGGAGTCGGTAGCGGCCTGCGACTCTAAAGTAGCGGGTGTCAGGGGCTGTGAAAGCACCTCACTGAGAACCGGCGACTTGCTTAGGAGAAGCTTCATCATCGGTTTTGGGCCTCGGTTGTTTTTCCTCTATCCTTTTCTTTGCATTCTTTTGTAAACACCGGTAGTCGGATGGCTATCTGATGACATTTTAGGATAATTAAACCTGCTACCAAAATACTTTAAAGCAAAAGTATACCGACGCTTAATAGTGCGTTGGTTAAATCTAGCACAAAACCGACAACCAGAAACGTTGTGATCAGGGCCTAGGCAAGGAATACAGTAAGAATGAAAATCCTTATGAGGTATTTGCTTTCCACAAGTAATACAATTATTAACTTTTTCTGACATCGGTCTGGAGCAAGAAAAAAGTTTCCCCAACAGGGTACTTAGCTTTATTGAAGACTTTGGTTCTGAAACTCAAACACGTAAATTTCGGCTGTCTATCTCTCTCCTTTTCTTTGCGTTTTTTGTGAACTCCGGTAGTCGGATGGCTATCCGACATTTCTGGATAATTAAACCTGCATCCAAGCAAAATCATACTGTCGCTTAATAGTGCGTTGGTTAAATCTAGCACAAAACCGGCAATGTTGTGATCAGGACCTAGGCAAGGAATACAGTAAGAATGAAAGTCCTTATGAGGTGTTTGCTTTCCACAAGAAATACAATTATTTACTTTTTCTGACATCGGTCTGGAGCAAGAAAAAAGTTTCCCCAACGGGGTACTTAGCTTTATTGAAGACTTTGGATCTGAAACTCTAACAAGAAAATTTCAGGAGTCGGCAGACCGGCACTTGCGAACTGCTTCTGCTTCGGGCACAGCGCGGCAAGAAAGACTGAAGAAAATGGCGTTGGCTGCTTCTTTTATACGATCAGAACCAGCCATTAACATTTTCCAACCAATGAAGTAATTACATAATATAAATTATTAAAACATTTATAATATTAAAGCAAGTTCAAGAATAATTCACAACTACTTAATAAAAATTCCCAATATAAAATATAAAATATTATTACTTCATTTTATAATAACCTATCCATAATATTATAAAAATTATGAAATTTGTAACTGTCTTTGAACCAACACTGGCTTTATACTAATGGCACTGTTGAGACCTGGGGTTACATCTGCTTGTAGTCTAATTATCCAGTTTAACTCCTTTAACTCAATAAGATTATTTACATCACCCCCTCTTGTTCCTAACTCAACAGTGTCTATAACCCTAAATTTAAATGTATGTGTTTCAAATTCCATTATATGCTTATATAAGGCATTAGTTTGTACTTTCCTATTTATCTCTGATTTGTGCTCTATAATACGATCTTTGAGCCTTCTTATGGTCTTCCCTATATAGAACGCACAACAGTGCATACAAGTAGCAAGATATACCAGTCTACTTGTGTTACATGTTGCTATAGAATGAAATTCATATTTTATATTTGTAATGGGATGTATAAAATATTGATCTGATTCCAATATGTCTGTGCAACAGGTACAGTTATGACATTTGTGGGTACCTATCCTACCCTGTGGTGACCTCTGTTCTTTCATAAAGTCCTTGTAGCATAACATATTTTTTAACGATTGATGGTTTCTAAATGCAAAGCTAGGTTTAGACCCAATCATCTTTTCAATTTCTGGCATGGCCATAAGTATTGGCCAGTTCTTCTCAATTATCTTACTTATTTGGTATGTATAACCATTATACGTCATAACATATCTAATTTTATTCTCATTCACTACGCTTCGTGTTGTAGATACTTGCTCCATTTCTAATAATTTGCCACTAAATATAGGTCTATATACATTTTCCCTGCCATGGTTTACTTCTTCAATAATTTTATTTACAAGAAATTCTGAATAACCATTCTTTATAAATTCGTCCCTCATTTTTACTATTTCAATTTCATATTGCTCATTTTCAGTTGTTAGTCTGCTTACCCTAATCATTTGTGATTTAACTATTCCTTTAAATATATGTGGTGGATGCATACTAGTTCTTTTCAAATATCTTGTTGTATGGACTTCTTTTTTATGAACCATTGTTTCCACTCTATTATTTCTTTTATAAAGCTTAACATCCAAGAATACCATACTGTGTGTAGAATAATTCATTTTAAATCTTAAAAAAATTTGTTGTATTACTTAAATATGAAACATACAATAATAATTCTTCCTCCGTTCCTTCCCAAATGAAAAAACAATCGTCCACAAATCTAGTATAGCATTTTACATACTTGTTATATACATTACTATCACTTAGTACATAATTCTTTTCCCAGTAATATAGGACTAGATTCGCAAACGTATTCGCCACTGAGGTCCCCATGGCCACATCTGTTAGTTGTTTATAAAGGAATATCATCAAAATTAAAAACATTCTTAGTTAACACCAAATCTAAAAGTAAACATATTTTTTCAACCTCACATGGTTGCATAGTGGAATCCATTAATAACAACCTTCTTACTGCTTCCACACCATAATCGATGGGTATAACCGTAAATAATGATTCCACATCAAGTGTTACAAGAATATAATTATTTGTGGCCGTACCATACCATGTATTCAATTTACTTAGAAAATGAGTTGTATCTTTTATGGTACTATTACATTTAGGTAAAATTTTTGCCAGTTCTTTTTGTAAATATTTAGAGATGGGTTCAGTCACCCACCCCTTACCTGAGACAATGGGTCTCAGTGGTGGATCTTGCAAAGATTTATGAATTTTCGGAATCCCATAGATCTGTGATCCACTACCTTTCTTTCCACTCCACTAACTACCTTGATTATAGCAAGCTCATATGCTCATAAGCCTAATACTTATTATACAACAGGAACTTCTTATTGTAACATTTGTTAAGGTCTGTTATGTACTTCACAGATAAAGATTCTAGTTGTCTACTGATGTACTATTCTTCATCTGTAAATGTGCTGTAAGTAATTGCTATGTAATCCAATGTAACTACTGTCTGTTTATTTTAACTGTGGAGCTTTTCTCCCCGGGCCTCCGCTGAAAATGGACCTATGTCCAGTCGGACACTCCCGGTCAATGTTTGTTCGTGTCTTTCGGCTTTTCCCGGTTAGGGGTTGCCACAGAGGAACTCCTGTCTGCTAATGATTGGCAATAGATTTTTACGTACTGGCTTACCGGGCCTAACGCACAACCTTCAGCGAAGGAACGTCCATTCACGCATGTCGCCACACAGAAGACGCTCTGAGAAACGAACAGGCAATGTCTAACTGTGAGGCGACAATGCTACCGCAGCACCACCATCCGCAGTTAAATAAATAAATAAATGTGAAAAGACTGCATTGGATATTGAACTGCAAAAATATAACAGTGCACTTTGCTTTAAGAAATCTAAGTCAAACATTTTATGACCGTCTTTGATGTCAAATTCGGAGTCATTATATCTAGAGGGAGGCATCCTGCCTATTGTTTTAAGACCAGAGTTAATGGCTAGAATTTGCACGTATAAATGTTCTTTATTGCGCTGGTTTCTGACTAGGTGTAAAGCATGTAAATGTAGTTTCTGTTAGCCTGGGAACACCAGAGAAGTGTGAAGAAGCTCTGTGTTATCAATTTAAAGAGAGAATCAGAGATCTCAGAGCATTTTGTCTTGAGAACATCAATCATCATCACTGCATTGCTCTATATGCAAGTTATTTAGAACTGTGTTTTCTCTTAGATATAGCTAGAAAATAGGAAGATTAGACTAGTTTGCTTTTCTCTAATGTCAGAACTTTTCTACCGTTTTATTTTAATCATTTCTCTGTGATCTTTGAACTGCTGACTAGCACTGTGTAGTATGGTCTTGTGTTTATTATTTATTATTAAGTATTTTTAAACCTTTCAACTGTGGCCATTTACATTATGTAGAGTTAATTTAAGATCTAGAGTACATTGCATGTATATAGTGGTACTGTACCAAGTCTCTCTAATAAGCCTCGACTGTTCAGTCACACTTACCATTTGGGTAATAATATTGCACAGTAATAACTGGGCACCTTTTCAGAAAGGCCTTTGAGTAGCTGATATTAGTGGGTGGTGGCAGCTAGTACTACCTTTTAGACTGGGCAGAAAAGGGGCACAGCTGGAGAACCTGAGCCACCCTTCCTCAGGAGTGTCTGTGTGGTTGTACACAACTCATCTCAAAGTGTGTGTGTGTGTGTGTCAGCTACTTGGGCAGGGACATGAAGCATTGGTTGGACAGATAGGGTGCTGGTGGTTTTAGCCTGCCCACTAGGCTGAGATCTGGACCCTATAGCTGTGCCAGTGGGGAGTCTTACTGGGGACCTGGAGAGAAAGGGAGAAACCAGCCCCAGACTGACTGTGATCTCTGTGTGCTCTTATGGGAAATTGTACTTTACTGTATGTGTATTTAGTATCCTTTCGCTATATGGACGCCCCTCACTGGCGTTAGTGGGGGGGTATTGAGGCTCCTTGACTGCTGGGCCAGTACACAGGCTTCACATATTAATTGGTGGCAGTGGTGGGATATCCACGCCACATATTAATTGGTTAGCAAATACTAATTGGCTTGTAGTGGTGCGGGTAGAGTGAATTCCTGTAGCTTGTATACACTGATCAGTGAAGCTGTTTTGTACTCTAAATCAGCCACACAGTGAATACTCAAGAGTTCAGATCACAATTGTTTTATTTCTTTTGTTAGATTAGTTAGTCAGAGAGAGCAGGCAGTATGTCAACAGAGGAGTACGGAAAGCTGACAAGGAAACATCTGGCTGAGATGTGCTAGGCTAGCGGACTGATGCATGGAAACCTGACTAAGGTAGACATGATTGCAGCTTTGGTCACAGCTGCATCAGAAAAAAAAAAAACAGGACAACTATTAGACTGGCAGTGGAGATGTACCACCCTCAAAGAATGAACAGCTCAACCTTTCTGCAGAAAGATTAAAAATCCATCTGGAGCTAAAGAGACTTGTGCTGGAGGCCAGGTGTTTGGAAATAGAAGCAGCTGAGAGACTGAGACATGTACAGGCTGAGGAGAATGAGAAACTGCTACGCTTGGAAGCTAAGAGAAAGGAGACGCAGAGGCAGCATGAGAAGGAGATGCTGACTCTTCACCAGAGTCATGGAGATAATGGGGGAGGGAGTAACTGGACGCCAGAAGCACAAAAGGTCAGTAAACTTCTTCTGCAGTTTAAAGAGGGGGATAATTTTGATAGTTTCATTCATATGGTTGAGAGGTATGTAAAATGTACGATGTTGACCAAAGGCTCTGGGTACGGTTCTGGACCCCCTTACTCCATGGTAAAGCTGTAACTGTGTTGTCTAAAATGACCGGCATGGATTGTTTTAATTACACTGTTGTTAAGTATTGCTTGTTAGAATGTTTTAAGCTAACACCTGAAACTTAAAAGAAAAAGTTCCGTAAGCATAGATGCAAGACAGATGAAAGTGTGTGTGTGAATATGTTGCTGAACTGAGCACTTATTTTCATAGGTGGGTGAGTAGATGTCAGGTCACCACTTCTGAAGGGCTAGCAGACCTTTTGGTGAGGGAACAAGCCCTTAGCACTTTGCCTGAGGGCATGAGGATCTGCTTAGCTGACAGACAATGTGCTACTTCAGATGAGTTGGGGAAGAAAGGAGACCTGTACCTAGCAAACAGGGCATTCCTGCAAAGAAAAGAGACTCCCAGTACTGCTCATTGGTCTAAAGGAACCCATGGTGGGCAGCACAGACTGCCCCAACAGAATCTGCCAGTAGCTGGGGAAGCCACTAGTCCAGGTACACATTCATGACCTAGGGGTAAATGTTTTGAATGCAACCAGTGGGGCCATGTGGCATGCAGATGTCCACGGAGGCAAGGTGGGGAACAAAAGGTGAGAGAGCCAGTAAGTGGGGAAGACAAAATGCCAATAGTAGGTTGTCTTGAGACACCCAGGGTACTGAACTACCATCCTGCAGATGTCCTGATAGGGAAGGATTTGGATGAGGCAGTACCATGTGCTTATGCAGTTAGTCAAGCTAGGAGACAAGCATGTGGTCTGGTAGCCTGGGGAAGACCCAGTCTACATACTTGCAGCCAGGCCTGGTGAGGTGGTTATTTCAGGGAGGAAGCTATACTGTAGCAGTGAGACTAAAGGTGAGCCACAGCTGCTTGTGGGCACTGATGTTACCGTGGACAGAGTGACTGCAAAGGCAGAGGTGAGTAGTAGTACTAGGGCTGACTGTGAGGCACCACCGTCAGAGGATGCCAGACTTCCTGTGGAAGGGGAGCTGGGAAGGGTTACAAAGCGAGAGTTGAGACAGGGTCAGCTCTCAGACCCTACATTGCAAGACCTGAGGCAGGTAGCAAGTGAGGCACCTGATTCTCAAGGGAAGGGGGAATCTGTATACTGGGACAAAGGGCTACTGTATAGAGTGGACCCTTGAGGGAGGGCAAGAAGGTGAGCGGGTACAGCAGTTGGTAGTGCCTAGAGCCTACAGTCTGGTGCTTCTAGCCATAGCGCATGACATTCCCTTTGCAGGTCATATGGGCATAAAACGTAGAGAGAGACATATTATGCAGAACTTATTGGTCTGGAATTTCCAGAGATGCAACAGGGTACTGCAGAATCTGTGAGCAGTGCCAAACGTTGGGCAAGCCAGGAGACAAGGTGAGAGCTCCTTTGATGCCTTTGCCTGTGATTGAAGAGCCATTTCAGAGGGTAACTATGGATATTGTGGGGCCTCAGAGTACCCCAAGTTCCACAGGGAAAAAGTATATCCTAGTGGCAGTGGATTATGCTGCACGATACCCTGAAGTAGTGGCACTGTCCCCCATTGAGGCAGAAAAGGTGGCAAAGACTTTGCTAGAGATTTTCAACAGGGTATGTTTCCCAAAAGAAAATGCTGACTGACAGAAGTGCCAATTTTATGTCAGATCTGCTGGCTTGTCTGTGGAAGTACTGTGGGGTGAAGCATATGAAGATCACCCCCCTACCATCCTCAGCGACTAATGGTCTGGTTGACAATTTAAACTCTACAATCAAGTGCATGCTACGGGCATTTACAGACTAGTTCAAGAGGGAGTGGGACAAATATTTGCCCCATCTGTTTGCTTACAGACAGGTTCCCCAGGAATCCACATGTTTTTCACCTTTTGAGTTGCTGTATGGGCATAGGGTGAGGGGACCTCCAGATTTAATTTGAGATGAGTGGGAAGGTGAGTGTGAACTTCTTAAGCAGTCTGTTGTGGCATATGTCCTAAACCTCAGAACAAGGCTCAGGGAACTCGTGCGCTTGGCCCAGGAGAACCTGGGAGAAGCTCAACAACAGAAAAAGGTGTGGCATGACAGGAATGCTTGAGCTAGAGAGAGTATGCTGTGGGGCAGCAGGTAATGGTTCTCATTCCTGTCATATGCAACAAGCTCCAAGCAGCTTGGAAGGGACCCTACAAGGTGGTAAAGGTAAGTGATGTTAACTACATGGTGAAACTGCTAGGCAGAAGGCAGGGGCAAAAACTGTACCATGTTAACATGATGAAACCTTACCATGATAGGGAGGCCATTGTGCTGAGCATTTGCAGTTGATTGCAGGAGGAGGAGTCTGAGGGAGATCTGGTGACTGATCTCCTCAGTCAGGCTCAGACTGACACCTCAGTGGAAGGGGTAGCAATGTCCCAGCAGCTATCTCCTACCCAAGTTCGAGAAATCTGAGCAGTGTTACAGGACTTTGGAGACATTTTCACTGGGAAACCAGGGTGCACCCACCTGGTGCAGCACCAGTGGTGCTGGTGCCAAAGAAGGATGGCAGCACCAGGTTCTGTGTGGACTACAGGAAATTAGTCACAATGAGTCAGCTGCTTACCCTATGCCTAGGACAGATTAGGCCCTAAAGCAGCTGGGTGGGGCTAAGTATCTTACAACCACTGATCTTACCAAGGGTTACTGGCAGGTGCCCTCGACTCCCAGTGCCAAACAGAAGTTAGCCTTTGTGACTCCTTTTGGCTTGTATGAGTTCACAAAGATGCCCTTTGGGATGAGGAATACCCCAGACACTTTCCAGAGGCTGGTAGATCATATCCTAGCAGGAGGGGTTTGCCCTTGCTTACCTAGATGATGTTGCCATCTACAGCCATGTCTGGCAAGAGCACCTCCAACATATCAGGGAGGTGATGGGCAGACTACAGAGGGCAGGGTTGACCATTAAGCCAAGCAAATGTCAGTTGGGTATGGCAGAGGTCTCCTACCTGGAACACAGAGTGGGGAATGGTAATATCAGGCCAAAAACTGACGAAGTAGAAGCCATTCACTGCACATGTTACCAAAAAGCAAGTAAGGGCATTCTTCAGGACAACATGGTACATACAGAAAGTTCGTCCCCAGTTATAGTACCATAGCTGCTCCCCCCACAGACCTGACAAGGAAGAACAAACTCATCTAAGTGGCTGTCCACCATATGCCTCAGTGTCCTGTTCATCTGCCCCTGTAAAATTAGCAATTGTCACTCAGATGTATGATGATCTGCCAATCAATGTTGACAGAAGGGATGCAGCGACCTTGCTGTCAATTATTAAAAAGCATGTGTTACCAGGCTCAGTGACTATCGGATGAATGGGCTGCATACAGGGGTATATTGGAACAGTCTGCGATGAACTACACACACCTTACTGTAAACAACAGTAAGAATTTTGCAGACCCTAGAACTGGTGCACATACTAACGCTGTTGAGGGTATGTGGTCACGTTGTAAAACACAATTTAAGCAGATGAACGGGACACTGAGGCATATGGTGGACAGCCACTTAGATGAGTTTGCATGGCGTTAGAAATATGGCAGACATAGGGAAGACTTGTTCATGTGCCTTCTTGGACATATTAGACAGTACCAGGATGCGCACCAGGAAGAACTGGGTGTCCGTAATCATGCCTTGTCTGATTTACTGATGTACTGATTTTCATTAACTGCATTTGATTTGCGTTGTTTACCATTCCAATAAACTTGGTTGTGGCACTGAATTTCATTCCGGTGTTTGTATTTCATTTCTCCGCCGTTTTAAATATATGTCATGCTTTTTACACTGTTTTATGTACATTTCATTGGACGATCGGAAACGTGAAACTGACAGCTACATTTCATTCCGGTGTTTCCATTTCATTTTCTGGCCCTTTTATGTCATGCTTTTTAAGCTATTTTTATGTAGATTTCATTGGATGATCGGAAACTTGAACGTGAAACTGACAGCTACATGACAGCTAATTACTATTAATGTAGCTTCATAAGTCGTAGGTGTGTTTGGGGCAGGGTTTGCTACTGCGCATCCTGCAAGGTACTACACTATGGGATTACCAGTTTGTTTTTCTGCGATGTCAGAACTTTTCTACCGTTTCATTTTAAATACTTCTCTGATCTCTGAACCGTTGACTAGCACTGTGTATTAAGAAGTATCGTCTTGTGTTTTTATTATTTATTATTAAATATTTTTAAACCTTTCAACTGTGGCTGTTTTATGCTGAGTTAATTTAAGCTCTAGAGTGCATTGCATGTACATAGTGATTCTGTACCAAGTCACTCTAATAAGCCTTGACTGTTCAGTCACACTTACCATTTGGGTAATAATATTGCACAGTAATAATTGGACACCCTTTCAGAAGGGCCTTTGCATAGCTGATATTAATGGGTGATGGCAGCTGGTACTACCTTTTAGACTGGGTAGAAAAGGGGCATAGCTGGAGAACCTGTGCCAGCCTTCCCCAGGAGTATATGTGTGGTTGTATACAACTCTTACATCAAAAAGTGTGTGTGTGTGTGTGTGTGTGTGTGTGTGTGTGTGTGTGTGTGTGTGTGTGTCAGCTACTTGGGCAGGAACACAAAGCACTGGTTAGACAGAGAGGGTGCTGGAGGTTTTAGCTTGCCCACTAGGCAAAGATCTGGACCCTGCAGCTGTCCCAGTGGGGAGTCTTATTGGGGACCTGGAGAGAAAGAGAGAAACCAGCTCCAGACTGATTGTGATCTCTGCGTGCTCTTAAGGTAAATTGTACTACACTGTGTGTGTATTTATTATCCTTTCCCTATATGGATGCCCCTTCACTGGTGTTGGTGGTGAGGATTGAGACTACTTGATTGCTGGGCCAGTGCACGGGTGTCACAGTCTATTTTGAAAGGAAGCAAACAGATGTACTTGAGATATTCCCCACTACAAAATCCATTTGTGTGAGACCCAGTGATAACGTTCCCATTCGTGGGAGGGGTCTGTCCTACACCTGTTGAGCTTGTCTGCAACCAAGTTGTGGTCTGACCGAATGTATGCAGCATGAAGATAACTTGCTACCTCCCAGGCTATCATAGCAAGTCTGCAAAGAGGGTAAAATCTGGTACCCAGTTTACTTTTGCAACACATCACTGTGGTGCTCTTTATGCACTTGAAGAGGTCCTGGGGACCAGAAATGATTCAAGGTATTCAAAGCATTAACTGCCAATATACCTCTGACATTTATGTGCTTGTCTGTCTACAGGATCGCACAAAAATTGCATATTCGCCCTCTCAAAATTGCTCTCCATGCCAAGTCTGAAGTGTTTGTTGTTACTGACTGGAGGAGGGCAGGAATAATGGAAGACTTATATTACAAACTATCTAGTCTACCCACCATTCAATCTCTCTTTACAAATCCCAAAAAGTACAGTTGTGTACACTTACCATAAATGTAGATGTTAGACTGTATTCACTGTTGCAGTCATCACATTTGGGTTATCTGTTTGCAGGTAGCCCTCAGTTGACCTGAATACCAGTGTCTTGGGATTTCTGTGTCAGATGCTATCGCTTCTTCCATGACATCAAGTCGTCAGGGGTATAAAACATGCAGCCGACGCCATTACATTAGATTTTCTTGCCCCAGATGTCAGGTGCCCCCAAAGGAGGAAGCAATTACATGGTATGGAACACCCCCAGCAAAAAGTAAATACACATGATATAAGATATGCCAAACAAAAAAGATAGGTAGAAGTAAAAGAGAAGACAGGGGAGGCTGGAGGGAGGGTAACCAGGACTGCAACAGTGAATACATTCGAACATCTACATTTATGGTAAGTGTACACAACTGTACTATGCTCTTCATGTTTCACTGTTGCAGTCATCACATTTGGGTTGAGTCCCAAAGCTAAGGAAGGGTGGAGGTAGTTAAGAAGCATTAGGACTGGAAATCAGGCCCTGTAAGACTGCTGTGGCAAATTCAGCTCTGGAATTAGAAAAGATAGGCAAGTGGTAATGCTTGGTGAAAGTGTGCACAGAGCTCCAGGTTGCAGCTTCCAGGATGTCCCTGGTAGGGACTCCCCTGAGGAATGCTGTAGAGGTTGATGTAGCCCTAGTGGAATGTGTTCTGATCCCCTGTGGGGTAGGTTTCCCACGGTGTTTGTAGCAGAAATGGATGCAGTGTACTATCCATTCAGAAATGGTTTGCTTTGAAATGGCCTTGCCCTCTGCCCCTGCAGCAAAGCTGACTAGCAGCTGGTCAGATTTTCTGAAAGTCTTAGTCCTGTCCAGACAGAACCTGAGCTGCCTGTGCACGTCCAAGGAGTGCAGGATCCTTTCCCCTTTATTCTGAGGATTAAGGAAAAAAGTTGGCAAATGAATGGATTGGTTTAAAGCCCCACTAGATACCACACCTTGGGCATAAATGATGGGTTAGTCCTGAGGGAGACCCTGTCCGCATGGAAGATAATGAAGGGTTCCACAGCCAAATGGCCTGTAATTCAGACACTCTTCTTGCTGAAGTGATGGCTAGAAGTAAAGCTGTTTTCCGTGAGAGGAATTTTAACTCTGCTGTGGCAGCAGGTTCAAAGGGCGGAAGCGTGAGCTTTTCCAATACAAAGTTAAGGTCCCAGGCAGGAGTGGGAGCTCTCCTGGGGGTCTTAAATTTTTGGCTTCTCTCAGGAACTGTTTGTGCAGAGGATGAGAGAAAAAGGGGTGGCTCAGTATTATAAATGAGCTGAGATGGTACAGGCATGAATCTTAATTGAAGAGAAGGATAGGCCTTTGTGGAGCATTTCCTTTAAGTAATATAGTACATGAGGTAGGTTGGGCACAGTTGTGTCCATTCCCTGAGACTGGTTCCAGGAGCAATATCTTTTCCACTTTTCCGAATAGGATTTTCTAGTACGAGGCCTCCTTGCATAAGAATGACATCCAGCACCTGCTTACTGAGAGTTGCTGAAGTGAGCAATATACGATA